>NC_090323.1:67305681-67560845 GCF_040869045.1 Eurosta solidaginis | reverse complement strand
TATCGTCGCCCGGAAAAATTAATGTCGTATGTGAAATTTGGGCCGAATTGAGTTAATAATGCAGTTATACTAAACTAATCTAGATCTTTCGAATGACGTCATCCGTTTTTCGATATCTCTTTTAGTTTCAGAGATATTGGGCAGTATTTTGTCGTATGTGCAAGGTCACAAGCGATTTCGTCTAATTTTATTGCATGTGACAACTCATTTTCACGTACGACAATTCTCCATATATATTTTGTTCTTTGAACACTCGGTGAAATATTGTCGTAATCACCAATTTAACCAACACATACGACAAACCTTTACAGAAGAGTGGTAACATTTTGTCTTATGTGTCATACAAAACCGCATGATCGCACAATATTTAGTATCGATTACGATGTCGGCGAGTACGGACGAATCACCTGCGCCACTTTTGCCGCCGGAAATTAATGAGTAAGTATAAATTCAAAAATATGCAATGCAATTAATTGAAAACGATTTAATATTATTACAGTATGGAACGTGAAATACTAAGCGATAGCGATAGTGATTTTTCACCAGATGATGATCAGAAAGATCCGAACTACATTCCAAATACTCCGAAAAAGTCTGCAATAACGCATTATTATGAATCTATTGCCCCGACAATCGATTCAACACCAAATGATGTTGGCAGCCAACTTCGAAATTTGCCGTCCCATGCCAGCAATTCTTGTATGTATGCGCCTTTTCTTATTTTAGTTAATCTATCAATATTTATCTTCAGATTACAGCGAGTCTCCAGTAACTAGGAAACGTGAGCGAAATCCCGAACTTTGGAAACAAAATGTGAGAAAAAATCTTCGCAATCGAGGCTTACCATATGTAAGCAACAAAGGCAAACAAATGCCTGGCAAAACTCTTGGTCAAGCATGTTCTCGATCTTGTTTTTATACATGTACAAGAAATATATCTACAGAGGAAAGGCAACTTATACTCGACCATTTCTGGAGCCTAAGTCCTACAGAGAAACAGACCTTTTATGCTAATTTTGTGAAACAGGAGGAAGTTAAACGCAGACGATGTGAGACCAAAAGGCAGGATGATCCAAAAAAAAAGAACAGCTTTAAATTCTATTTGAAATCATGTACCAAAACTGTACAGGTTTGCAAAAGATTTTTCTTAAACACCTTATCAATATCCGAACGAGTCATCTACTACTTTTTTCGCAAACATTATGCAGTAGACACGAAGGAATCTTTGTCTAAACTACATCATCGTGGGAGAAAACGTACCGAAGAAAGTCGAATAGAGGAAGTAAAGAATCATATTTTGAGCTTCCCAACAGTCGAATCACATTACTGTAGATCCTCCACCTCAAGAAAATATTTGGAGGCCAATTTAAGCATCCAAAAAATGTATGATCTCTATAAAATTTCGCTCAATAACCCAGTCAGTTTAGATATTTACAGGCAGGTTTTTAACACAAAGTTCAACTTAGGGTTTTATACACCACGTAAGGATGTTTGCGACAAATGTAGTCTCTTTAAAGTAAATAATGCTAAACAAACGGTAGCTTCTGTTCAACTGTATGAGAAACATTTAAATGAAAAAAGATTTACAATAGCTGAACGTGATGCCGATCTCAAGATTATTGACAAAAATACTGCGGTTTTAGTGTATGATCTACAAAATATATTTTCGCTTCCGAAATTATTTGCTTCAAGCTTTTACTATAAAAGAAAGTTGTCTGTATTTAACCTTACTGGTACGCTTATACTACCTGGATGCGAAAAAGTAACATACTGCGCCCCTTGGAACGAAACTTTGAGCGGACGAAGCGGAAACGACATTGCCAGTGCGTTAATTAAAATATTGAATAAAATTTTAGAAGAGCATCCAAATATTAATACCATTATATTATGGAGTGACTCGTGCGTTCCGCAAAACAGGAATCGTATAACTGCGACTGCTTTGCTACAATTCTTACACGATCATCCACATATTATAGAAATTAAGCAAAAATTCAGTGAGCCAGGGCATTCTTGCTTACAACTGGTTGATTGTGTTCACAGCGTAATTGAGAAATACTTACGAAACGTCGAAATTCCTAGTCAACTTACATTATTAAGACTGCTTAAAAATACAAACTTTCCAAATACAAAACTCCGTTTGTTACAAATGACTGATAATGACTTTAAGTGCTATTCTATAAAATCGGAAAATATGAATTTTAAAGATGTACAATTTTTTAAATGCAAATCTCTACTATATTCTGGAAATGATTTGTTCAAAATTGGAACGAAAATTTCTTTTGAACATGCAAATTATTCGTTTACAAATATTCAAAAAAAAAATAGATTTTCAAAATCCATAACCATTTGGGAGAAACCCTTTTGTCTTGTGCCGAAAAAAGCACTTGATGAAAATAAAAAAAAAGACTTAACAAGTGCCATCTCATTCCTGGAAAACCAGGAAGATAAAGACTTTTATCAAGCTTTACTTAAATTTTAAGCTACTTATCGCTTTGTCTATTATTATTTATTTATTTGTTTAATTGTTTGTTTACTTTAGTTTTGTTTAGAAACTGAATTGTTATGTTTATTTATTTGTTTAAGTTGTTTAGTTATGATACTCGTACATTTAGGTTTTTTTGAAACAGAATTTAACTTTTTTTGGAAAGATGTTCATTCTACTGTGCTTTTACTTGCTGTGAATTAATTTATTTACTTTTATGAGAAATAAAATACAATATTTCACTAACTTAAAAAATCTTTAATTTGGTTGAAATTGAGAGCACATTTTGTCGTACGTTATACACATTGCTGCAAGACTGTTGCTAAATATAACATACGACAAAATTTTACTGAAGAAAATCCTTTATAAATTCTAAAATAATTAACAATATATAACAGAACTAAAACAATTTAAGAATTTCGTGGCCTAGTAGTATTTTCCCAGACTTTGGAGAAAATCTAATGAGGCGTTTTGGAGAAATACAATTACAAACTTCAAACCCGTTTTCCCAAAAGTCTTTTAATGCAACATACGACATCAATTTTTCCGGGCGACGATATTGTTAATTATTTTAGAATTTATAAAGGATTTTCTTCAGTAAAATTTTGTCGTATGTTATATTTAGCAACAGTCTTGCAGCAATGTGTATAACGTACGACAAAATGTGCTCTCAATTTCAACCAAATTAAAGATTTTTTAAGTTAGTGAAATATTGTATTTTATTTCTCATAAAAGTAAATAAATTGATTCACAGCAAGTAAAAGCACAGTAGAATGAACATCTTTCCAAAAAAAGTTAAATTCTGTTTAAAAAAAACCTAAATGTACGAGTATCATAACTAAACAACTTAAACAAATAAATAAACATAACAATTCAGTTTCTAAACAAAACTAAAGTAAACAAACAATTAAACAAATAAATAAATAATAATAGACAAAGCGATAAGTAGCTTAAAATTTAAGTAAAGCTTGATAAAAGTCTTTATCTTCCTGGTTTTCCAGGAATGAGATGGCAATTGTTAAGTCTTTTTTTTTATTTTCATCAAGTGCTTTTTTCGGCACAAGACAAAAGGGTTTCTCCCAAATGGTTATGGATTTTGAAAATCTATTTTTTTTTGAATATTTGTAAACGAATAATTTGCATGTTCAAAAGAAATTTTCGTTTCAATTTTGAACAAATCATTTCCAGAATATAGTAGAGATTTGCATTTAAAAAATTGTACATCTTTAAAGTTCATATTTTCCGGTTTTATAGAATAGCACTTAAAGTCATTATCAGTCATTTGTAACAAACGGAGTTTTGTATTTGGAAAGTTTGTATTTTTAAGCAGTCTTAACAATGTAAGTTGACTAGGAATTTCGACGTTTCGTAAGTATTTCTCAATTACGCTGTGAACACAATCAACCAGTTGTAAGCAAGAATGCCCTGGCTCACTGAATTTTTGCTTAATTTCTATAATATGTGGATGATCGTGTAAGAATTGTAGCAAAGCAGTCGCAGTCATACGATTCCTGTTTTGCGGAACGCACGAGTCACTCCATAATATAATGGTATTAATATTTGGATGCTCTTCTAAAATTTTATTCAATATTTTAATTAACGCACTGGCAATGTCGTTTCCGCTTCGTCCGCTCAAAGTTTCGTTCCAAAGGGCGCAGTATGTTACTTTTTCGCATCCAGGTAGTATAAGCGTACCAGTAAGGTTAAATACAGACAACTTTCTTTTATAGTAAAAGCTTGAAGCAAATAATTTCGGAAGTGAAAATATATTTTGTAGATCATACACTAAAACCGCAGTATTTTTGTCAATAATCTTGAGATCGGCATCACGTTCAGCTATTGTAAATCTTTTTTCATTTAACTGTTTCTCATACAGTTGAACAGAAGCTACCGTTTGTTTAGCATTATTTACTTTAAAGAGACTACATTTGTCGCAAACATCCTTACGTGGTGTATAAAACCCTAAGTTGAACTTTGTGTTAAAAACCTGCCTGTAAATATCTAAACTGACTGGGTTATTGAGCGAAATTTTATAGAGATCATACATTTTTTGGATGCTTAAATTGGCCTCCAAATATTTTCTTGAGGTGGAGGATCTACAGTAATGTGATTCGACTGTTGGGAAGCTCAAAATATGATTCTTTACTTCCTCTATTCGACTTTCTTCGGTACGTTTTCTCCCACGATGATGTAGTTTAGACAAAGATTCCTTCGTGTCTACTGCATAATGTTTGCGAAAAAAGTAGTAGATGACTCGTTCGGATATTGATAAGGTGTTTAAGAAAAATCTTTTGCAAACCTGTACAGTTTTGGTACATGATTTCAAATAGAATTTAAAGCTGTTCTTTTTTTTTGGATCATCCTGCCTTTTGGTCTAACATCGTCTGCGTTTAACTTCCTCCTGTTTCACAAAATTAGCATAAAAGGTCTGTTTCTCTGTAGGACTTAGGCTCCAGAAATGGTCGAGTATAAGTTGCCTTTCCTCTGTAGATATATTTCTTGTACATGTATAAAAACAAGATCGAGAACATGCTTGACCAAGAGTTTTGCCAGGCATTTGTTTGCCTTTGTTGCTTACATATGGTAAGCCTCGATTGCGAAGATTTTTTCTCACATTTTGTTTCCAAACTTCGGGATTTCGCTCACGTTTCCTAGTTACTGGAGACTCGCTGTAATCTGAAGATAAATATTGATAGATTAACTAAAATAAGAAAAGGCGCATACATACAAGAATTGCTGGCATGGGACGGCAAATTTCGAAGTTGGCTGCCAACATCATTTGGTGTTGAATCGATTGTCGGGGCAATAGATTCATAATAATGCGTTATTGCAGACTTTTTCGGAGTATTTGGAATGTAGTTCGGATCTTTCTGATCATCATCTGGTGAAAAATCACTATCGCTATCGCTTAGTATTTCACGTTCCATACTGTAATAATATTAAATCGTTTTCAATTAATTGCATTGCATATTTTTGAATTTATACTTACTCATTAATTTCCGGCGGCAAAAGTGGCGCAGGTGATTCGTCCGTACTCGCCGACATCGTAATCGATACTAAATATTGTGCGATCATGCGGTTTTGTATGACACATAAGACAAAATGTTACCACTCTTCTGTAAAGGTTTGTCGTATGTGTTGGTTAAATTGGTGATTACGACAATATTTCACCGAGTGTTCAAAGAACAAAATATATATGGAGAATTGTCGTACGTGAAAATGAGTTGCCACATGCAACAAAATTAGACGAAATCGCTTGTGACCTTGCACATACGACAAAATACTGCTCAATATCTCTGAAACTAAAAGAGATATCGAAAAACGGATGACGTCATTCGAAAGATCTTGATTAGTTTAGTATAACTGCATTATTAACTCAATTCGGCCCAAATTTCACATACGACATTAATTTTTCCGGGCGACGATATATAACAGAACTAAAACAATTTAAGAATTTCGTGGCCTAGTAGTATTTTCCCAGACTTTGGAGAAAATCTAATGAGGCGTTTTGGAGAAATACAATTACAAACTTCAAACCCGTTTTCCCAAAAGCCTTTTAATGCAACATACGACATCAATTTTTCCGGGCGACGATATGTGCATTGCAGTTTCTACAGAGATGACAAATGCCCAGTAGAAAGTGGTGAAAAATGTGTAGAGTGAGAGTGAAGATGCTGTATAAACTTTATTCAATAAAGTAAGGTTTGTATATGTATTTTTTGGAGGGAATACTTCTCTGCTCTCCTAAATAGAGGCAGCAATTCACCGCGCAGAGATGAAGAACCCGATCCCGCAATCGATGAGGATGGAATATATGTCACGCCGCCCGAATAGCAATAACCAGATTGAAAAACAACAAGGCCGTGGGCGCTTATGGATTGCCTGCGGAGCTATTCAAGTTCGGTGGCGAGGAGTTGGTAAGGCGGATGCAGCAGCTTCTTAGCAAAATATGGGCGGACGAAAGCATGCCCGACGGTTGGAATCTAAGTGTTCTTTGCCCAGTCCACAAGAAGGGGGATACTGCAAAATGCACCAACGATCGTGGAATCAGCCTTCTTAATATCGCATATAAGGTCCTTTCAAGTGTATTGTGCTAAAGATTGAAGGCCACCGTAAACCGGCTTCAGTGCGGCTTCAGACCTGGTAAATCTACCATCGACCAGATTTTCACAATGCGCCAAATCTTGGAAAAAACCCGTGAAAAAAGAATCGACACACATCACCTCTTCGTCGACTTTAAAGCCGCCTTCGACAGCATGAAAAGGAGCTGCCTATATGCCGCTATGTCTGAATTTGGTTTCCCGCAAAACTTATACGGCTGTGCAAAATGACGTTGAGCAACACCATCAGCTCAGTCAGAATTGGGAAGGACCTCTCCGAGCCGTTCGAAACTAAACGAGGTTTCAGACAGGGTGACCCCCTATCGTGCGATTTCTTTAATTTGATGCTGGATAAAATTATACTAGCTGCAGAACTTAACCGCACTCGAACAATATACTATAAAAGCGTGTAATTACTGGCATATGCTGATGACATTGATATCATCGGCCTAAACACCCGCGCTGTTATTTCTGCTTACCGCAAACTGGAAAAAGAAGCGGTAAAGATGGGTTTGATGGTGATTGAGGACAAAACGAAGTACCTGCTGTCATCGAGCAAAGAGTCAGCGCATATGCGTCTTGGCAACCACACTACTGTTGACAGCCATAATTTCGAAATAGTAAAAGACTTATTTTATTTGGGAACCAGCATCAACACTAGCAACAACATCAGCACTGAAATCCAGCGAAGAATCAATCTTGCCAATAAATGCCACTTTGGACTAGGTAGGCAATTGAAAAGTAAAGTCCTCTCTCGGCGAACATAAATCATACTCTACTAGTCACTTATCGTACCCGTCCTGCTATATGGGCAGAAGCATGGACCATGACAACAGCAGATGAAGCGGCTTTGGGAGTGTTCGAGAGAAAAGTTCTTCGAAAGATTTATGGACCTCTACGCGTTGGCGATGGCGAGTACCGAAGAGAATTTAATGATGAGCTGTGCGAGCTATATGCAGACATCAACATAGTCCAGCGAATTAAAATGCAGCGGCTGCGCTGGCTAGGCCATGTTATGCGAATGAAAGATGATGCTCCGGCCAAGAAAGTGTTTCTATCGGAACCCGCCTATGGAAGCAGAGGTAGAGGACGGCCCCCACTCCGTTGGAAGGACCAGGTGGAAAACGATTTAAACTCCCTTGGTGTGACCAATTGGCGCCGGTTGGCGGAGCGAAGGAGCGACAGGCGCGCCTTGTTGGACGGCCACAACCGTTTAGACGATTAAGCGCCAATTAAGTAAGTAAGTAAGTTGTATATGTATTTTTAGTTGAATTTTCCTTTTTCCATAGGCTAATCGGATCTAAGGTTTGATTCAGTATGTTATCAACAGCGCAAATATTTCTGAGCATTGGACTAATTTGCACGAGCATTCTTACTGTTGAGCGCTAATATTATTTGAAAATTGATACTCGATTAAAGCATGCATACAAAAACTGCATTATGAAAAGTAACGATCAAATATCCATCATTATATTTATACAAATACTGCATATAAATAGTGGGTTTTCTGGGACTTCGTGAAAAAATTTTGTTCCGAATAAGTTTTGGGGAAAAAAATCGAATCTTTTAGGGGGGGCGACCCATTTTGACATAAGTTGAAGAGCTTATGAAAAAAATTTAAAAGGATGCGCTCTTGATCATCAACCGAATTTTGAAACAGGGCGCTTTTAAAGCAAAATCCGAAATAGGATGTTTTTGAAAAATATCCTCA
The DNA here is from genome assembly GCF_040869045.1 of Eurosta solidaginis. Classification (NCBI taxonomy): domain Eukaryota; kingdom Metazoa; phylum Arthropoda; class Insecta; order Diptera; family Tephritidae; genus Eurosta; species Eurosta solidaginis. The sequence goes on along the minus strand of NC_090323.1, from coordinate 67,552,553 downwards.
GTTAGGCCGTTTCCGTTCTCGCATCCAATATAAGGTGATATTTTAATCAGCCGTCTTTTCTGCTTTTATTATTATTTTCTGTTTTATTACCATTAAAATTTCGGCCTCGCCTCAAAGACACAACTTGTAGGATTGCTTAAGTCTATGTCAACACGGTATAAGGCAGACCCTACCTTTTCCAAAGATAAGTTTATTGTATCTTCACCATTTCCGCATTCCTGCGATAGCGTGGCTTCAAGATCTCTTGCGAAGGTCTGGAATGGGTATCTAACATCAAATATTAATATTCTTAAAAAAAGTTTTTAAAACGGGAACGGCCCCGGTTGGCTGCGGTTTGGTGAACCTTCAAAGTACTTATGGCAGGAGATTTTTAAAAAAAAACGTCATAGATTTGGTGAGGAGGTGGCATAAAAACTTTTCTTCCCAACAATTTATAATAAAAAAAATTTAAATAAACACGGAAATGGCGGATACTTTTATACTTTTTAATATCATGTTCAAATCTGCACAGAGCTCGTTCATCTCATCATTATATCTCCTTCATTTTTCTCCCTGCTGATTTTTTATTACTTTGAAGTGCAGAATAAACCAAAAATAATATTTGTATATACCCTAAGAAATGAATACTTTCCGGCTTTTTGTGAAATCGTCTACCCTCTGCACAATTTTCTAAAGAAAATTGAAAGTTATTTGGCATGTGGCAACGCCCTCCACTCAGCAACTCGGAGCTATAGGAACGTTTGTTAATAAATATTAAGGAATGCATGGGGCTCAATTCGTATAATAATTAGTATTGAGAATATATTGCATGAGAAAACTAAAATAAAATCCGAAAAACGAAATCCAGAAAATAGCTTCAGGCATATAATAACGAAATACAACCCTCTAAAAATATACACTTCTTAAATACCATTCAAGCTTCACTTTCGTTTATACTAGGCATATGACAAAGCTTTGATTCCGATTTCCATACTCCAGAAACTCCGATTGATCAAATTTCCGGTTTCTATTTCGACTCCAAATGTTTGGAATCATATAACGGAAGTCGATTAATGGATAGATTTAATGTAAAAACATATAGAGCTAATGCTAATGTGTGTTTAAATGAAATCCTTCGATTGAGTGAGAAATTTCCGATTGGTATACAAAATTAAATTTCAAATAAATCATAACACACTTATTTTATTTTATTTGTTTTACCTTATTCGTCAACATAGAAACTATAAAGAAAATTTGTAAGATTGGCTTCCGGTTCCAGTAAACTCACTTTCGTAACATCCCTAATTAGTACACAATGAAAACAGGGAAAATAATGCCTGCAAGCAGCAACTTTCCCTTTTCTATGTGGTTTTGTATGCACCCTTGCAGATTTGCACAGTTTATACATATTTTCATATTCGAAAACCCTATTTGTCGAATGCATTGAAATTATAAATGTCCGAAACTGTGCAGATTTCCCAAACTTTCGATTTCTAAATAAATAAATAAATGCATTTATTTGTGGAAATCTTGTTGTTTTTACTTCATACCCAATAGAAAATGTCATAAGCGGTTGGAAGCAAATAAGGACTACGCCGGCAGCGTTACTTACTTATAATACAGCCTGTAAAGACGCCTTATTTTACCTAATTGAGCTACAATCACATATCCCTTATACATGACAGTATATTTGATGAGTTCCATATCAAAACGTCTGACGTTCTTATATTTTCCTTCGAGTTAGCTCAGTGAATGAGAGTACTCGACTGTAAAGTTGCGGACCACGAATAGAAATCAACGGCCTTGACAGTTACACAATTAAGATTTAAAAATTTTTTTAATACAATTTCTCCAGGAAACCACACTGTTACTCTTTTTATCATAAAAGCCCTATAGAAACGATTATTTTCGAACTTTTAATTTTTTAGTCTAAAGAAATTATTAACTCCTTATTTTAATTTTATTAGTCCGAAAATAAAAGTTAAATCCGGACTTTTATTTTTTAAGGACAAATAAAAATTCGCCCCTAGACCTATGAAACATCGAATTTTCTTTTCATACAGGATCCTTCTTCTTTCAACAGAAAGCGGTGTATCTAATTTCATATCTCAATTGGATCAAACATTATGGCAAAAAAATCAGATGCAAGTTTACTGTGGAAAAGTATGAGTATAGCACCATGAGAGTTGGTTTTAGTTTTTCTATGACAAATTCCTGTTATATGTAACAAAAACTTTCAAATACCATATAGTTTTCAAACCTAGAAGAATTCATCGGTAAAATCTATCTGTGAAAAACTCATTTCACTTGCATAAGCCGATCTATAGTTATAAGGCCGGATTTTCATTTGTTCTTAAAAAATAAAAGTCCGGATTTAACTTTTATTTGTGGATTTTCAAGAGTCTCAAAAATAAAAGGGATGCATAATTCGTCATGAAAATGCTTTGGATATCACCGTCATTCCATAATTATTCACATAGAACAATTTTTGGATCCGAACTTTTTCGACTCAAAAAAAGAAAAACTATTTAATGGGTATGAAATTGTATTGTACATTCTTAAACAATAATATTTCGGAATGACTTCAAGAGCTCTTCATGAATATTTTCAGGATCACTTCAAAACTATATTTCGAAGCCATTCCAGATCCCTTTTGGCAAAATTCCAAAATCCTTCCGGGGTTATTTTTGGTGTTATTTCGAGTATGTTTACGGACAACTCTGTGAGTCCTAAAATGGTTTCAAAATAGTCTCGAAATGATTCCGCCAATTATTCCGAAGTAATCCTGCTACAGTCCTAAAATAGTTTCGAAATTGTCCCGACATTATCCAGAAGTTGATCTGAAATATTGCCACAAATAATCCCGAAGTTATGCTGAAATTGTCCCCAATTGCTCCCCAATAATATCGGAACTGTTCCGAAAATAATCCCAAAGTGATCCTGTAACGATCTTAAAAGGATTTCGAAATAGTCTCCAAATGATACTGAACTTGTCTCAAAGTGATACCTGAAATGATCCCGAAATGATCATGAAATTATTGCAGATTGGTCTTGAAATAGTCTCAAAATGATCCGAAAATAGTATAAAAGTGATCCCGACCGTTCATATAAGTTTAACATTTTTTGTTGGGTATTTCAGCACGCACGTATCCTCTCATGTTTGCATTGCATATGCGGCATTGTTATAGGTCTTGATAAATAGCATTATTTTGGTAACGCCTGCATAATTAAATGCTAGAAAATCACCATGAAATCTCATCGTGTGTACCACATTTCACACATTTCCCATTTTGAATTTTGCACTCTCTAGCATTACATTTCACCCCGCCTCTAGTCATTGCAATGGTAATTTTTTTGTTTCTTTGTCAAAAAATCTGTCAAAATATTTTTATTTGCGAGCCTAATTAATAGCTGGGTTCTAAAATAAAGAACTCGGTATAACGAATGCGATTTTTATTTTTTAACTGCAAATAAAAATTGTTGAATGGCTGTTTTGATTCCAGCTAAATCAAAATCAAATTTGTGTGGCATACTTTTTAGCAGCTTACAGTTAGGTTATGTTGAATTGGCCATTCAAAAATACTACATGTATATATACTGAATTTTTCCACAGTGCTAGCAATCGCGCACCATAGGGAGGTAACTCAAAAATCTTTAATTTCGAACTTATGAGAACCTCTATTACCTACCGAGCTGCTCGATTTGCTAATAACTCCACAAATTAGCGAGAAAGACTGTGTGAAAAAATTGCACTAGATCTAACAAAAACGGTGCGTTTAAAATTTAAATTTACTTTGCACCTATTAATTTTATATATACAATTCTCATGTAACAGTGTTCGTGGTTGAACTCCTTCAAAACAGTTGGTCGGATTCTCATAAAATTTTGTGACCTTATTACGTAGGTCGGTAGGTAGAATCAAATCGTATCTCTTTTTCATACCCCAATATGGTAAGGGTGATCCACGAAACTCAGATTTGCGAATCCTTAAAGGAGAAGATGTAAACCCACCAATAAGAATACTGAAATGATCGGGATGATCATAAATATAACTTAAGGGCCCATTCCTGGGGCTCTAAAAATGATAAAGGTGGGGGCCGCCCCACGGCCCCTTTGTTTCCCAGTAAGTAAATAAACCAACAGATTTCAAGTTTCTTAATAGTATAATTACCATGAGTAGTCCAGCGTAATCAAAAAAAGATCTCATCATCTCAAACAACTAATGCCAAAACTAAACCTAAAATTTTCATTGACTTAATTATTAATTGCTGACGAGGCGCTTCCCACGAATTGCAATTTCGTTAACTGAAGCAATTCGATATTGCTTGCAGTGCAGATTGTTTACCTGCGCTGGCTATGCGCGCGTGTGGGAAAGTGCGTCGTCAGCTTATTCTCACTAATAAGCATATTAACCCTCGTCTGAACCACCCGCCTCCCCTCCCATTAAACATCTGCGTCCCGCGGATGATCTGATTTCTAATGGGGATCTGTGGCATGTGGCGTTGGTGTTAGTAGATCCTAATTTTTGTGGTTTGGTTTAGGCCAGGAAAGTTGATTGTAGTCGTAAGTTTCTTCCAGATCATGTAACAAACGGCTGCCAGGATTGTTAAGGAAATAGCGTCAAACATCAACGAGTAGAGAAAGTGATTTCCAAGGTGCTTAAGCTGATGGATTTAGTCTTAGACCTACGTTCGTAACATTTAGTAGAGCTGGAGGCAGGGCTTGCGATGTGCGTGCTGATCGGCTCGTGAATGTTTTATTGCCCACGACCACCGTCTCGTTGCTGGGGAAGATCACGTATGTTCCGTTCAAGAAATTTTTTTTTGTATACGATCATTATAGTTGGTTAAAAATATTGATGTGTCGCTAAGCATTTCGACGAATTCATTGTTTCCTGGTTCAAAGTGGTATTTCGCATCACCACCCCTTATAAATCTTGCCAGGCATTCATCTTCAGGCAGCCTTACTAAGGATTCGGGAGAGCAGATAGTGGAGTTGCTAATTGAAAGGCAATCTGAATTTAGGCCAAAGGCTTCTTCTTCATTTATCAGTACCTTCTTGAAGTTTAGGTCGATATGTTCTCGCGATATGAAAGCTGTTCGAGTAAGAAGGAGTCGATAGCTCTGTGGTTTAACCTTTGCCATTGAGAGCACGTAAAAGAGTATTGTGCCGTTAGAATACACAGATGCCGAACCGTGTTCTATAGCCTCGATAACGTTTTAGTACGAGAGAGATTATTATTCATGTATAAGAGTTTGGATCTCGGTTCGATTGAGCAAGTTTGTATTTATAACACCCAATTTTGCCATTTGGCATTCCTGTACGATTTCTGTTACTTTTTCTTTTAGAATCAAGACGTTACTCAAATCCAGGAGCTCGAGGTTTTCCTCGCTGATGTTTTTCAATATCGAGTTGATGTTTGCCATTATTTCATTTGACTTCTCTTTAGCTATGAGAGTAACGTTTAATAGCTTTTTACTGACTGATGGTTATTGTTTGCTATGACTTCATTCATATTCGCCAATATGAAGTCGCAATCTGCCGCGTCTGGCGAGCCGGCAATCCATTTCCAGGCGGACCCAATCCAGTTAATAGACCGAGCTTTCCTTGAGCTATTTATCTGGAGTTCATTAAGGCGAAACCGTGTTTGGTTTCGGTGAAAGTATAGTACAGCGCGCACTGCTGGAGAAGCGCTGACTCTCGCAGTTCTTCCAGTGCTCTTCCAAAATAGCTAAGGTCGATCATGTGGATTAGACTGAAGTGTCCGTTCAGGGTCCATCCATGCCCATGCTCTATAGTCACCAACGGGGAGTCATAGCCGTAAATGTTCAGGCCACAAACGCCAGATATTAATATCAAACTGCCATAAGTTAAAAAAAATATTGGTTTAGATTATTTGTTTTAAAGTGCTAAGGCTTTTCAGTTTCGGGGACGGTTATTTGGATTTTTCAATTTTTCATGACTACGAATCTGTGGCAATTTGAAAAACCAACCTGATTCGAGTTAGGATAAAAGTGATATTCTGGCTTCATAACAGAAATCCGTTACAGGTCTTCTTTGTGTTACTTACTCATAGCCCTAGCGCCAAATGGCTGCTACAAAATATAGGAAGTTACAATGGTGATTTGTGACTAGCATTTCAGATAAAGGTCTATGTATCACCATTGTCCTAACTCAAATTAGGTTGTTTTTTCAAATTGCCACAGAAATATTCTTCCTTTTTTCTGGTTTTTAACAAAATTTTACCTACGATTTAAGTAACAAAGTTTTCTGTTATTATTATTTTTTTTTTTTTTGTCTATCATGGCAAAAGCATTTAAAAGTAGAACCGGCTATGATGAGTCTAGAACTTTTCACCGAAGCGGAAAGGAGAGGAGGAAAAATAAAAATTTTGAATTTTTCATTGCAAGGTTACAATTAGGACTATTTTAATTAGAGTTACACATCTCTGTTAATTTTCCTATTATTCTTCATTTGAATTAATAAAATGCAAAACGCTTTGGGAAACCGGAAAAAAGGGGTTTTTTGAGGACACGAACCCATGGTTCCACCTTGTGATGCTCTACCCATTACAAGTACAGAAAGTATAAAATTTTTTTTATTTTACTTTGTTTCTTCTTTATTTCTTATTTTTTGTTCCTTAACCATACAAATTAATTCAATCGTTTCATTTTTTACAATTTTACCGTCTCAGATTTTTGTGTGTTTTGGCAAAGGCCACAGGACATTGTACTTTGCTGTTCACCATGTAGTCTTCCCCGGATGCCACATAAGGGTATATCTTATAACAAAAATAGTTTTGGGCCATCTCTTTCATTTTTTTGTTGGGCCTCTTTACTTGGCCCATTTCTTTTCTTTCTTGGGCCATTTCTTTCAAAAATTATTGTTTTTTTTTTTTTTTTGTTCTATTTTTTTTATTTTGGGTCTTTTTACTTGTGACAAGCAATTTTTGGGCCATTTCTTTAAATACATTTTTTCTGTTGGCCTCTTTATTAGTTAGTTTTTCTGCGTGGAAAGAATTTTATATCACAGAGTATATTAACTTTGTTCTCATAACGGTTCTCCGTAACGGCATAGACTAATCGAGATAGATATAGACTTCTATATATCAAAATGATGTGGGCGAAACGGGAAATTTATTTAGCCATCCGTCCGTCCGTAAACACGATAACTTGAGTAAATTTTGAGGAATTTTGATGAAATTTGGTATGTAGGTTCCTGGGTGCTCATCGCAGATCACGCCCACTTTTTCGATATCGAAAATTTCGAAAAACCAAAAATGAAAAAAATGCCATAATTCTATAGCAAATATGAAAAAAGAGATGAAACATGGTAATTGGATTGGTTTATTGACGCAAAATATAACTTTAGAAAGCTCTCAGCTGAGTATGCAATGTTCGTTTACACCCGAGCTTAGCCTTCCTTACTTGTTTTTTCTGTTTTTTGCGTAGTTCAATTAATTGATTATTGCCAAGCAATTTTGCTCAATTGCCATTGTGTTTACTTCAAGGATTCTCGTAGGCTTTTTGCCTCTTTTGTTTGCAGTTCTCTGTATTTTATTTATTGCTCGGTTATTGCCAAATGATTTTATGTTGTTGCCAAAGCCATTGATTACTTTCTATTATTGGTTTTATATGAGGGGGTTCAAGGATTTTTTACTTGTGCTTTGGGAACTTTTTTCCCGGTGCTTGTCACAAGAGTTACCCGGTTATCCTTCCCTACGACTTCCTTTTTATAGATCGCCTATTGTTTTCCCTTAACCTGTTTGTCCCTTACATAGATTTCATCTCCTGGCTGGAATTTCCTAGGTCCCTTCCTTTTCCTGTTTGCCCGTGAATTTCTCAATTCCTGATTTTTCCTTATCTGTTCCATAATTTCTTTATTAACCCTTGTCTTGAAATCGGATAACATTTGGTAGTTTATCCTTTCCGTCCTGTTAAAAAAAATATTGCTTTGCTTTCCCTTCGTGACCGAAGGTACTGTTGTGTTGTAGCGGTCTACTGCTATGTAGACCAACTCATTTGGTCTAGTATTGCGAATTTCTCCTTTGAGGCATCGGAAAATTTCCAAGATTTACTCCTTATTTTCCTTTTGGTTTCTATGAGCCCTTCTATGCTCGGACTCTATCATTCCGCAAATTCTATCCTGGTTGGCCACATCTTCGACTACCCTTTAAGTTATCCTGATTTTTTACAAAAGGAAATGCTCTAAATACACTTATTGTAGAAGACATAAATGGTTTTCTGGAATCTTTATTCCATTTATCAGCGATGGATTCAGGCGTTCTTTTAAGGCCTCGATTAAACTGGGGTTTTCAATGACGGCCAATCTAACGTAGTGACGAGTGAAACCCGGATGCGGATTTACCGAACAAGTCATTGCACTCCCCTCTGTAAAGATAATCTGGTTTCGGAAAACGTTTAAAGGAGCCTCCACGTGATATCTGACGAATCTTGGTCCGCACTGTGAACCGTCCCTTCCTCGCTTCCGGCTTCCGCTAATACGTCGCTGGTTTCTGACGGTGCTGTTAAATTGTTTGCCTGACATGGAATTTTGGAAAGAGAATCGGCCACAATATTTGATTTACCAGGAATGTAAATCAATTCGTGGTTATACTCTTCAATTCAGGCTTTCTACCTCTTCAACTTACCGTTGCAGTTTCTACTTCCCAACGCAAATGTGAGAGGTTTGTGGTCAGTGAAAGTTCTAATTTTTTTTTTTGCCCCATAGAGGTACAACCTAAGGTTATCTAGGGACCAAGCTATTGCCAGCATTGCTTTCTCGTTTGTGGCGTAGTTCTCCTCTGTTCTAGATAAATATATTGAGATGTAGGCGATGGGTCGATCCTTTCCTGGTTCTCCTTGAGATAGCACCCCACCAATGGCATAATTTAAAGCGTCGATACTGAGATTAAAAGGTTTTTTCAAAATCTGGATAGGCAAGAATATATGAGGAGACAAGCAAATGTTTCAGGTTATCGAAGGCCTGAAGGGCTTCGTTGTTCATACAGATTCGTATTTTCTTAGACTGATTTGCCCTAGCCTGTGCGTTTCCACCCCTAGTTAGATTGGTCAAAGGTTTGGCAACCTTCGCGTAGTCCCGAATGAATTTTCGGTAATATGAAGTCATTCACACAAAGCTTTTCAGTTTTTATAGTAGCATCCATGTCTACAATATTAAACGGTTTTTGATCGAAACGGGAATTTTATTTAGAATAAATTTAACCTTGCACCACCCCTGGGGCTCTAAAAAGGATAAAGGTTTGGGCCGTCCCACGGCCCCTTTGTTTCCCTGTAAGTAAATAAAACAACAGGGTTCCAAGTTTCTTAATAGTATAATTACCGTGAGTAGTCCAGCGTAACCAAAAACAGAATGACCATCTCAAACAACTATTGCTAAAACTAGACCTACCATTTTCATTGACTTAATTATTAATTGATGACGAGGCGCTTCCCATGAATTGCAATTTCGTTACCTGAAGCAATTCGATATTGCTTGCAGCGCAGATCATTAACTTAAAAAATTCTATATTGCTTACAGCGCAGATTGTTTACCTGCGCTGGCTATGCGCGCGTGTGGGAAAGTGCGTCGTCAGTTTATTCTCACTAATAAGCATATTAAGCCTTGTCCTAACTTATATATGGGGATTCTCCGCGAGCTCTCAGTTTTACTAATCCAAAATTTTGGGAAAAAATATTCGATTTTGAAATATTTTTAATCATTTGTCTATTACTTTTTATAGCTAAAAAACATTCCCAAAGTGGACGAGCTACAGCTATTAATTTCTGTTTTTGATACTGAAACCTGCCACGGTTGTGACATTACACGCGTGCTACGGTTGTGACATTTTGACAATAAATTGCTCATAAAAAAATCTAGTATGACTCGCAAGATTTTCCGTAAAATTTTAAGGTTATGTCAGCAAACTTTTAAGAAAAATGGTACTATAGACGGTACTTAACTTAAAACTACAAAGATACAAGTGCCACGGTTGATACGTACCGTTTTTCCAGTTCTTCAGTGTTTAAAAATGGATATTAGTTATTTTAAGACTGCAAACATTAACATGGAAATATACTTGCTTATCAAAATTCACACGCCACAAACCAGTGTGCAATAAAGCAGTACCAACCTAACGATTTGAATAAAATTGTTTACTCCAAAACTCATGGACACTTTTCAAAGTCAAATTACAAAGCGAAAACAGAAATGTTATCATTAAAACAACATTTAATATTGCAGATTAAGTGAAGTGTTTAATATAATGACAGTTTATTACTCGTGTAATTAAAGATTACAAAAGTTACCACCAAAAATATTATGAAAAATGTGTTTGTGGACATGCCACAGTTGTGACATTTGTAACGTATTATGAATTAGAACTTCATAAAACTGATGACCAGTCAATAAAATTCAACATGAAACTTTAAAATAAACATAATTTTTACTCAATTACATAATATAATTCATAGAAAATGCTTTAATATCATTCAAATTTCGAAAATACACGAAACTGTAAGCTCGCGGGGAATCACCCATATAGTAAATATCCCATAAAACCGATTGTTCTGATAAGAAACTTTTCATTTCACTTGATTTTAACAGCTAGAAGCTTCAAATTTCACCAAATGCTTACGTATAGAACATTCGTTTTCGGACATTTTAGAGATCGTTCGTATACACATTGTGACGAATATTAAGCGCCAAATACACGACACGAACATTTCCGCGAACATTCCGCAATCTTGTTCGCAGCTTTGGCCATACACCATACGAACTTTTGGCCGAACATTAGTTCTCTTTCAGACAGCGATGAATACGGACAACAATTGTGCTGCAGCAATATTGCTCACTGTGGCAATTAAGCGTAAAAAAAAGAGAGAAGATCGCAAAAAAAGAATTTTAATTTTAATTCTATTACAATAATCTTTGCTTTTTACTTGCCACAATGATGGCAAAGATTTATACATTTCAATAAATTCACTCAGAAATTTTTTATTGTCCATTTTACTTTTCCGCGCACGTCTGTTCCGTTCAGAAATTACTACGATTATGAGCTATTTCGCCATACACGCACGAACAGTTCGCACAAATGTTCGCCAAAAATTAAAATATTTTGATTTTTGGCGAACATTTGCGTGAACTGGCAAACACCACCATACACGACAGAAAAGGTCGCAGAAATATGACATAACGGGAATGTTCGCGGAAATGTTCGTATCGTGTATTTGGCGCTTTAGCAACATTAAGGCATACTATCATCTCTATGCCGCTACTAAGCAGTCACTTGTATCTACATAAACAAATCAATCATTATGTCTACACATATGTATATCCAAGAAGCGGAGAGATATGCACAAACACATGCATATATCTGAGATGCTCACAAAAGTGTGCAATCATCGGTCGAAGTATCACTACATATACATGCGCATATGAGAAGCTATAAACGTGCATCTGTAGTTTATAGCTGGTAAACAAGTAGTAAATTCTAGAAGGAGAAGCGCCTAGAAGTACGCGAACGAGGAAACCGAAGAGTATAAGAGCAGTACCAGCTGAGGCATGGGCAATCAGTTTGACTTAAGCACGCTATTGGTTGCGAAGTATAAGTGCTAGTTCTCTAATAAAGACCATTTTGCATTATTGAATATTGGAGTTATTTATTCAAGAGTTTAGCGATACGAACGTTAGTAGAACATTCGTAGTAGAACGAGTAAGCGGAATTTCCTTGAAATGCGTTACAATATTATATATCCCGTACAAATCGATTGTTCGATTAAGAAGCTTATGGAGAAGAATAAAAAGAACTCGGGAGAAGAAAAACGATTGAAGGAGAAAGAGACAGAGTTAGACGGAGATAGAGAGATATGGATAGTTGGAGCGGCGGAGGGAGAATGGGAGGGAGCTTGAAAAGAATGTGAAATACGGAGAGGGAGAATGAGACGAGGAGAGAGGAGTGAATAAAAGGATAAAGAAAAGGGGGAGAGAAAGGACGGGAGAGTCAGAAATAAACACTTCTAGTGGTTTAGTGGTTTTCTTGCATTATTTCAGTTTAAGTAGTAATGGATTTCGTGTAAATGGTATTTTCTCTGGTAAAAGGTTCCACAAAGATCATGCCAGAATTTCAGTCATAGTATGAAAATTAAAAGCTAATAGCGCTTTGTTGGGAGTTCATCCACTTCATGTAAGGCATGACATACATAAATTATTTTGCTGCGGAAAGTCGCCTTCGGCTGATAGCAATAGTGGTCGAAAATTGATGTTCATGAACGCCTGAACCGGCTTCATTCCAATCATTGGTAATGCAATTTCAATATCTCGTCTACAGCGAGTTCTATACATATGTACATATCATAGTATTTTAAGTCAAATAAAATATGTTTTCCAGTCCCTCTCCTTCAAACTGTAACACTATGGTCAGAAATATCATATATAAATTTTGGGCTCGTTTGGAAACAGTTAAGGGGTGTCGCACAGCGCCGAACGAAAGTAAAGTTCATTTACTGCTTTTCGGAAATTTTGATGCCAATATATTTCTGCGACATCAAAATAAAAATTTAAAGATAGATAAAAATAAAAATAAGTTCAAGGTCCATATAACTCCGAGGAGATTTGGGTCGAGCTTCTCTTCTACTTTGCGTCGTGCTCCTTTTCATTTTTCCTAAAAATTGGCGTGATTGGACCTGCATGGTTTACGCCGACTCCGAACGGCATCTGCAAGGCAGATGAGTTTTCACTGAGAAGCTTTTCTAGCAGAAAAACATTCAGAGTGATTGCCAAATCATTTCCGAGGGGCGACCCCGCTTAGGAAACCTTTTTTCTAATTGAAAAAATGTGTTTCTAAATTTTTGATGTTGCTTTACCTGTGTATTGGAATCCAGGATCTTCGGTGTGGTAGGCGTTTCACGCTACCACCACACCACGGCGCACAGTGACATTTTTGCTTGGTTTAGACGCGAAAAAGTAAACATTTTCAAGTCATTTTTTTTTTTAATTTGAATGCAGTTTGTTTTTAAAATGCCCGCTGTATATAACGGTAATTATCATTTCTTATAATTATTGTTCTTCATTGCATAATCTGCTGTCAAACTGTGAGTTGTTGGTGACGCGCTAAATAGTGCAATTTACAGAAGTGAAATAACGCGTGGTTTAAAATTAAATAAAACTTTGTGGTGAAACAAAATTCAAAACATTTTTCGGTTATTTAAAGTCTACATGTAATTATATTATTGTGCAAGTATTAAAAAGTTTTTTGGTCGAGTATTTTTTACGAAATTATGAGTTTTTTAATGTGTATTATGTTTGTACTGCAAAAAAATATATAAAACCGTGAAAAGAAAAGCCTGCCAAAAGTTTGAACCACGTTGAACCACAATAATTTTTGTATGTCTGCTATAATTCAATATTATTACATATAACTCAAATTATTATTCATGTCCGTAGGTCCCCCTTTTGTTGTAATGACGATAAAAAAGTGGGAGTTGTATGAAGTGTGGGTTGCAAAACGTGGTCAAAAGCAAGAGGATAAAGCCGTTTTAGACCACGTGTGTACTGTTTTAGGGAGGGAGTAAATAGAGACGAGGGATTGTATAATGAATGCTGCAGTAAAGTTCAAATTTTTTTATCCAAGCTTCGTATGAGATGGATTCAAGTGAATTACACCAAAGTTAATATTCTTGGAATGCTTGCTTCATGGCTTGAAGAAGATAAGAAATTGAAATATAGGTATGTTCAATGGTGAACAAAAGAATGAGATGAGGCTATAAGAAAGTTTTTGTTTGGTGTAAATCAAAAAATTTTGGAGGGGGTCCAATCCCCCAAACCCTCCACCCCCCTTCGTATATCCTCACTGAAGGGGGGTAAGGCACACAAACATATACGCTTGTTTGGAATGAAATATATTCACTTTTCAGTGAGTTATTAATTTTTTCGCGTCTAAATCATGCAAAAGTGCCACTGTGCGGCGGCTGTCCATTAAAGATAGACCAAGATTAAACATTTTATATAAATATTTTTAATCGTCATAAAATTTTTTATAGTGGTTATATCAAAATGTGAAGTTCAACAAGATTATGTCATTGGTAAGGAAACATCTTTCCTTTATATTGGTCCTTTTATATAAAGGTATTTCATAAACATTTTGTATCTTCTTAAAAATCGATCGCAAGATTCGAGAATTCTTAATTTGATCCCTAACCCATCTAGTAAGCTCTTTAATCCTATATACTAGAAGTTATAAAGCCCGAAGTTTTGTTCAAAGATTCAAGTATCTGAGTTATCAGGAAGTTCCTTAAAACTCGAAAGAAAATTTCCAAATTCAAACGATTTTTTTTTAATTTTCAAGACTCCTGAACCACCTAGGGAGAATTTTTGTACCTGATGTTGTATAGTCATGGGGTGCTGAAGTATATTTTTAGTTTCAAGAAGCTCTATGGGAAGTTACTCAAATATCTGTCGCAAGATTCCACATCTTGCACATGGACTTTTCAAACATCTCTGAATATCTCGATCCCTGTCCCATGTAGAAAACTCTTTTATCTTAAATATTACAAACGTAATATAGCCCGAAGCTATGTTCAATGTTTCAGATCACTGATTTAATGGGAAGTTCCTTAAAACTCGAAATCAAAATTCAAAGGTTTGGACGTTTTTTAGAATTCATATGATCCCTAGCCACTTAGAAAAACGTTTAATTGTCAATGGGTTCCGATGTGTGTTCCAAGTTTCAAGACTCTAGCTCTCCGGAAAGTTACTCAAAAATGGATTGCAATATTCTTCAATTTTGTAAAGAATTTGCCAGAAAAACATCAAACGTAACTAAAATCATGGAAGGAAAAATATTCACTCACCAATTAAGAAAGTAAGTAAGACAATAAGCCATTTCTTTTATTTTTTTGTCAGTTCATTGCGCCTGCTGAGTAGAGTATCACCCCATGTCGGCTCCCAGTTCGAAATCGTCCTATCTAAAAATAGTTTTCATAAATTTCCCATTTCATGATTTTTCACAAAAACGCCCTATATCAGAATTAGGTTGAAGAACGTCTTATATTAGAATGATTTTCATTATGTCAAAATGCATCAAACTAATGCAAAGCAGTTTTTGAAACAAATTCTGAGATGGTGTTTTTTTGAATAAAATTCTGAGTACGCCATTCTTCAAACAAATTCAAAGAAAGACCAAACCAATATAACTCTTTATCAATTCACGAAATATTTAGTAGAAAATTAATTATTTCCCCCAAAACTTGTTGGCATTTACAAATTTATTATGACTACTACAATTTTCGCAGAAGGGGATTGCATTATTCCCCATTTTGCTTCATTCGTAAAAGCAGTCCACCAAATTTTTAGATTTGGGAGTATCAAAGCTCTGTCATCATTGGAAAACAAAACCTCTAGTAATTGAATCATGAATTTAAACAAAAATTTTTAGGAAATTTCTTTTCTCATTTAAGGTGTTTTTTCTGAATAGAGTAGCGTTGCACCTCTGCAATGTCTTAGCAAACACTCCGAGTGTATTTCTGCCTTGAAAAGCTCTCAATGAAAAGTTATTTGCTTTGCAGCAGCCGTATGGAGCCGGCTGAGACATGTAAGGAAAATTAAAAAGGAGCACGGCGCAAATCGAAAGAGAAGCTCTGGCTCCTACTCAGAGGTTAATGGGCCAAGTAGGTTTTTTATACCCATCTTAATAGAGGAAACTGGAAAAAGTCGTTTATTTGATTTATAAGGACCACCCTAGTGACTATATCCACTTAAGTAAATAACATACAAGCTCAAAAATAAATATCTAATCACTACTCACAGCATTTCATCACTATACTTATAAACTTAACAAGTTTGCTAGAGACGGCCAGCATAATATATAACGTTCACTCTCACTCTTTATGCTGTCCAAGTTACTGATACAAACTCCTACAATTATGGGAATTTGTGTGGCAATTGTTCCATACTCAAGTCGCACGCCCGATGAATTATGACCATTGCTTGCCTTTGCAACACAAACATGTAATTATGCTGATAAAAATCGACAAATAATGTAGCAGCCAAGAATGGAGCTATGAACAGAACAAAGAGACAGACAAGAGGGCAACAAACAAATAGATTAACTAACAACTGACCATAAAATAAAATCCAATATATATATATTTACTTTCCAGTGGCTGACTGACGTACTGGCCAACAATTGCACGACGATGGATCATTGCTGCCCAAGCTTCCAGCTAAAAATCTGCACATACTCAGCTTTTCTAGCAGTAGGGTTATTGGCTACTTCAGTACGATCAACCTTCTGCTATAGAGCTTATTGAAGGAGTTAAAAATATATACCTTGCATACGGTGGGCGGTCAACATATTTTTCGTATGATTATTTTATGACAGCAAATAACTAAAGCAGTAAAATTAACAGCAAATATATGAAAGTCTTAAAGGTAAAAAAGGACATGTATAAACACGTATATGGCGATAGATTGCTTTAGAAATACAAGGTGCAACAAAATTCATCACGTATATTCAGCTTTGAAACAACATTTCACTGAAAATATCCCAGATTTTACTAACTTTGTAGTGCATGATGCCATACGAAACGCCGGAGGACTTAAAGACTTGGCCTCTTAAAGTGCCGTTAAAGCACCATAACTCTCGAGCAATACAAAAAGGATTCAAAGGGTGGTTTAATCATGAGATATATGTTTATAAGTACTTAACTTCTCAAACAGAAATTTGAACTTCACCTACATAAGTCGAATCATGTTTTAAATGTGAATGTAATAAACACATTAAGCAGGCGACCGCAAGTGCAAGTAGGGGGTGGTGGAAAGAGATGACCTAGAACTTTCGTCGTGATAATATCAAATCGTTTCAGAATAAGTCGGGCTAGTACCTTAATGATTCTACCGTACCAGATCTATATCCGACAAAGAACTATCAACAATGACCGCTTTCGACAAACACAACGGTTGATTAAACGTTGAGGGGAAGTTTTCTGAACGCACCGTTGAGTCCTAGTCACAAGTGCCTTTCTTAAAGTAGCATAATTATAAATAATTTTTTTCTTATAAATAAAAAAATAAATAAAAATTTAGGAACTCATTTTTCCTAAATTAAATTTACTTACTTAATTGGCGCTTAACCATTTAAACGGTTATGGCCGTCCAACAAGACGCGCCAGTTGCTTCTTTGTTGGATTAACTGGCGCCAATTGATAGCACCAACGGAATTAAAGTCGTTTTTCACCTGGTCTCCCCAGTATTGGAGGCTGACCTCTTCTTCTGCTTCCATAGGCAGGTTTCGATAAATACTTTTTTGACGGAATCACCATCTTTCAACCTCATAACATTACCTAGCCGGCGTTGCCACAGTGTTTAACCCGATGCACTCTCAAAGCCGCCTCATCTGATGTTGTCATGGTCCAAGCTTCTACACCATGTAGCAAAACGGGTACGATAAGTGACTTAAAGAGCACGATCTTTGCTTGTCGAGAAGTATTTACTTTTAAATTTCCTACGCTTGCAATGCTAAATGCAGAGTTAACTGCTGTAAAGTTGATACAGTCGTTAGCTTCAAATACCTAGGTATTATAATTGACAACCGGATGAATTGGACTGCGCACATTCAGAAATTAAAACAATACTTTTCATATACTAGTCGTCACTTCTACCGTCACTTCTACTGGGGTGGAGCCTCAGCTAATAAACTGTCTCCAGTTGTAACAATTCAAAAGGGAATTATGAGAAGAAGTGCTAACTAAAGGTCTACTTCTATGTTATTTTTTCGGAGACTGAATATACTTCCGTGTCGCCATATATATTTATTTAAAGTCCTTATAACTTTCTTTATTAGATCTAGGTACCTCGAAAGCTTTCCCTCTGAAGTCGACAACCTAATAAGTAATCTGCTCCCGTCGGTACAAATTCCTCATTCCAGGACGTCTCACTTTAGAAGTTTTTATACGTACACGTCGCGCAAAGTTTTCAACTCTGTAGGGTACTTAAGTATTAAATGGATATATTTACTTGAATGCTTATGACTTTTGTATTAGTCCATCGATTTTGTTGAATGAAAGCTTATTTTTTTTTTTGCAAAAAAACAGAGCTTAGAGAGAAAAAAACAAATCTAAAAAAATTAGAAGTTTTCGAGATCCTTCCTCGCAAAGTAAACATTTTTTTATATTTTTACAAAAAAAAAATTGAAAAAATCCGAAATGATTGTTCGTTATCTTTGAATTTTCAGGGCCTAGCATAGTTTATAGCAAATTTTATTACCTTTTAAAAACTTCAAACCGTTTTGGAATTGCTCAATTCGTTCTTGAGATATATATGATTAAGTGGACCCATTTTTTTTTTTTTTTTTGAAAAAACCGTTATTTGTAAATATCTCAAAAACGTTACCATAGATTTAAAAATAACCTTGATTTTCGAAATCAGGGTGTGATTTTACATAGGAATTTCATAATGGCGTCTCTGGTGTAGGAAAAAAATTGCAATTTGTGATCCAGTGTTATTATTTATTATTTATTTTTTCCTTTCTCACAAATTGAACTCAATATTTCAGTCTTAAATCAAAGTACTAATAGATGTACACCCCTCACTAAATGTTAAAATAAGTTTGAAATGGCATTTAGTACTGTTTTACTACTTTATTTATGAAATGCCATATTCTTTTCTTTACTGCATTGAAGATAAATGTATAATGTACAATATTGTAATTTTTAAATAATGGTTTTGCATTAAGAAAATGATTAATAAATGAAATGAAAAAAAAAAAAAAAAAATTCGTTGACAAGAGTTATCCTTCGCTGGATTTCTAGTAGGATTAGTAGTTTGTGTATATGTTGGTTCCCAAATAAGCGAAGTTCTTCACTATTTTGATGTGGTTGCCGAGTCGCTAATGTTGGATGACAAATTTCCATCAAACCCATCATTTTCGGTCCTTCTCAATTCTGGCGGTGTTGCACAGCCGTATAAGTTTGGCGGGGAATTCAAAGATAGACATAGCGACATATAGCAAGCTCCTTTCTCGAAGGCGCCTTAGCCAATTTTTTCCTCGGCGGCGGTATGAAGTGCTTTAAATTTAACTTTGAATTATGATCTCTGAGAGTAGGTGTGACAGTGAAGTTGCGAAACCATTGGTAGTCTGTTTCGACGCCTAACACTCTTTGTGTTTTTGTTCTTTGTTTTTAGCCGAGTAAAGAAGTGCGTGTATTTTGGTTGCGAAGAGATAGTTATCCGAGTCAATATTACGTCCTCGAATGGTGCGTATATCTAAAACACTGAATAACGCGGGTCAACACAAAAATGTAATTTGACTTCAAAGCACTAAATTTCAATTCTTTAGGTCGTAATATGATGAAAAAAAATTTATGGCATGAAAAAGTTTGCTTTCCTATTTAGGAAACCGCTTGAACGATATTTTTCAAAATCTGTGGTTTTAATTTTTACTTGAAAATGAAACAACTCAAATAAATATTTTTATTAAGTTTTAATATCGAAATAACTAACAAAAAAGTGGAAAATGATTTAAAAGTGTACACTTTTACCTTTTCTTTTATGTTCATAGTTACTATCCCTATATATAAATACAGTCTCCCATTATGTTTTCATTATATTGGCCTTGATAACGTGGTTCGAAGCTCAAAATGTCCTGAAGAAAACGTTCTCCTTGCTCTTCTGAATATGCTCCCATGTTGGTTTTAATTTATCTAAATGAGCGCATACTAAAATGTGTGCTCGCAATGTGTCACAACATTACACTCCTAACTAACAAATACCGAAAAAAATGTTTCCAAACTGGCGACCGCCGTGGTGTGGTGGTAGCGAGCTCCACCTACCACACCGAAGACTCTAGGTTCAAGCACAAATTTAGAAACAAGTTTTTTTCAATTAGAAACAATTATTCTAAGCGAGGTAGCACCTCGGCAGTGATATAGCAAACACTTCGATCGTATTTCTATCATTAAAACCTTCTCAGTGAAAACTCATCTGCGTTTCAGATGCCGTTCGGAGTCAGTATAAAATATGAAGGTCCCGCCCCGCAAATTTGTAGGAAAAAATTAAAAGGAGCACGGCGCAAATTTTAAGGGAAGTTAGGCCTAAAACTTCTTCGGAGGCTATCGCGCCTTACATTTTTTTTACCTAAATCCTTTCCACAGAACTCCAGAATTATTCCACAACGTGATGTTCTACATATTCCTAAGGTTTTTACTTTATATTGGGGGTTCCATATCAATATGCAATAAGTGCACTTACATATATTTATGAGCTTACCACATTTTCCTGAAATTGAGAAGCATAAGCGGAACCACCCCATTACTTGTAAATTTTTTATAAGTGTGATATATTTTTATAAAAACAAAATAGTCATAGACAAAATTAACTATCCAAGTGTGAATACCGCTATTGTGATTTATTAACAAAAATGTTGCTCCTTTAGTTGCGAACGCTGGGATTCTGCAGTCGTTGAGGAACTTTTGAAAACCAACGTTGGCGAATTGAGAAGCTACATACCTAGCTCTATGCTTCAGCTTTACTGCGACTCAAACCTAAATGTTCAAGCTGCTAGAGAAAACCCTCTGTGGCCACGATAAATAAGTAAATCTAAAGCAATTATTGGTACACCCTGTATTTTATGTGTATACAGACATACTTTTGCATTTATGTGTGCAGATATTAGTATTAAGATAGGAACAGCGTTTTCTGTAATATTTATTGGTCCCGGTTTGAAAAATTGAAAAATAATGAATATTGGGTGGGCGTAGGAAATGTGCCGCTGTTAAAATAAAATAAAAATTTGTATACTCAGTTGAGCAGAGCTCACAGAGTATATTAACTTTGATTGGATAACGGCTGGTTGTACAGGTATAAAGGAATCGAGATAGATATAGACTTCCATATAACAAAATCATCAGTATCGAAAAAAATTTGATTGAGCCATGTCCGTCCGTCCGTCCGTTAACACGATAACTTGAGTAAATTTTGAGTTATGATGAAATTTGGTATGTAGGTTCCTGGGCACTCATCTCAGATTTTTATTTAAAATTAACGATATCGGACTATAACGACGCCCACTTTTTCGATATCGAAAATTTCGAAAAATCGAAGAAGTGTGATAATTCATTAACAAAGACGGATAAAGCGATGGAACTTGATAG
Organism: Eurosta solidaginis; assembly: GCF_040869045.1. Lineage (NCBI taxonomy): Eukaryota > Metazoa > Arthropoda > Insecta > Diptera > Tephritidae > Eurosta > Eurosta solidaginis. Next base: position 67,531,428 of record NC_090323.1, on the reverse strand, counting down.
GTGAGTTAAACTTATGACGCAGAATAGAAAAATAGTAAAATGTTGGACAATGGGCGTGGCATCGCCCACTTTTAAAAGAAGGTAATTTAGAAGTTTTGCAAGCTGTAATTTGGCAGTCGTTGAAGACATCATGATGAAATTTGTCAGGAACGTTACTCCGATTATTATATGTATACTTAATAAAATTTAGCAAAATCGGAGAACGACCACGACCACTTTTAAAACAAACATTTTTTTAAAGTCAAATTTAAAAAAAAAGTTAATATCTTCACAGTATATAAGTAAATTATGTCAACATTCAAATCCACTAATTATATGGTGCACCAAAATACAAAAATAAAAGAAAATTTCAAAATGGACGTGGCTCCGCCTTTTTTTCATTTAATTTGTCTATGATACTTTTAATGCCATAAGTTGAACAAAAAATTACCAATCCTTGTGAAATTTGGTACGGGCTTAGATTCTAGGACGATAACTGTTTTCTGTGAAAAAGGGCGAAATCGGTTGAAGCCACGCCCAGTTTTCATACACAGTCGGCCGTCTGTCCTTCCGCTCGGCCGTTAACACGATAACTTGAACAAAAATCGATATATCTTTACTAAACTCAGTTCACGTAATTATCTGAACTCCTTTGTATTGGTATAAAAAATGGCGGAAATCTGACTATGACCACGCCCACTTTTTCGATATCGAAAATTACGAAAAATGAAAAAATTCTATACCAAATACGAAAAAAAGGGATGAAACATGGTAATTGGATTGGTTTATTTACACAAAATATAACTTTTGAAAAAAACTTTGTAAAATGGGTGTAACACCTACCATATTAAGTTGAAGAAAATGAAAAAGTTCTGCAGGGCGAAATCAAAAGCCCTTGGAATCTTGGCAGGAACACTGTTCGTGGTATTACATATATAAATAAATTAGCGGTACCCGAGAGATGATGGTCTGGGTCAACCTGGTCCACATTTTAGTCGATATCTCGAAAACGCCTTCACATATACAACTAACTCCACTCCCTTTTTAAACCCTCATTAACACCTTTGATTTGATACCCATATCGTACAAACAAATTCTAGAGTCACCCCTATTCCACCTTTATGGCGATATCCCGAAAAGGCGTCCACCTATAGAACTAAGGCCCACTCCCTTTTAAAATACTCATTAAAACCTTTCATTTGATACCCATATCGTGCAACAAATTCTATAGTCACCCCTGGTCCAACTTTATGGCGATATCTCGAAAAGGCGTCCACCCATAGAACTAAGGCCCACTCCCTTTTAAAATACTCATTAATACCTTTCGTTTGATACCCATATTGTACAAACGCATTCTAGAGTCAGCCCTGGTCCACCTTTATGGCGATATCTCGAAAGGCGTCCACCTATAGAACTAAGGCCCACTCCGTTTTAAAATACTCATTAATACCTTTCATTTGATACCCATATCATACAAACAAATTCTAGAGTCAGCCCTGGTCCACCTTTATGGCGATATCCCTAAATTGCGTCCACCTATAGAAATATGGCCCTCTTAAAATACTCTTTAATACCTTCCATTTGAAACCCATGTCATACAAACGCATTCCAGGGTTACCCTAGGTTCATTTTCCTACATGGTGATTTTCCCTTACTTTGTCTCCATAGCTCTCAACTGAGTATGTAATGTTCGGTTACACCCGAACTTAGCCTTCCTTACTTGTTATATATTAGTCCCTGATAAAAATAGTAAACGTAACGTAAATGGGATATTTGACCTTCTGATATGTATAACTACGGCGGATTCAGCGCTCGATATTATTATAGCAGCAAAAGAAGAGCTCTACAACCAAGGATTTGGATTAACCATGTTGGACGTGCTAGGAAGTCTCACGTGACTTAACTATTATCCAAAGGCATAACTACATATATCACGTTATTACTTTCATCGTAGTTGACATTTTGCAAAAATTGTACTTCCCTAATTTGTTTTACTAAAAATTAATCATCGCACCTTTTGTTTTAAGCAGATGCAAATAAAAATTGTAATATTTCGATACGTTATGATACCCCAAAATAGTAGGCTAGCGTCATTATGATCACCTACATATATAGAATATTTAAAGAGACAAAAATTACCACCCTGGCTGCTTTTCAATTTCATTTTAAAATTAAACTGTATAAAAAAATAAAGTTTCGTTTGCGTTTTTACATAAAACTCAAATTTTGAATTACTTCTGTTTACAATAAATGACCGATATGATAATTTTAGTTCTACTATATAAACCTTCGAGAAATTTAAGACCGAGCTTTTATTTCAATTTGCCAAATGCAATTTTTAACTTTGTATAAAAAATATTCTGAGATAAGACGTTTTGAACTGGCAGCAGATATTGCTAACGCAGAAAATAGATATGTATCTATTTCTGTTCTATAGGAATTACGAGATCCCGAATCTAAAAGAAATAACGCTGAGGGAGAACAAAGTATCGAGCGATCATAATTTAAAATAAATTATAGTGGAAACTCTATGTAGAGGAGAGAGCGAAGAAATCCTTCACAAAACGTGTAAAATGTTTCTCCAGGGCCTGCTTGTAAGTTCGTTACTCCATTAAAAAAGCGAATCCTGTAGCTAAAATTAAAAAATATATTGGTGTATATCATAAACACGACTTACAAAATCCCGAAACACATAGTCCCAACATGAGTTAATCCCGACAATTCATAAACCCATTGTATAATGACGAAATTTTAGTAAATTTTTCTGGGTTTGAATAATGTGTTGTCGGGATTTCGTTATGTAGGTATATTTTCTTGTTGGGATTTCTTAAAATTGTCGAAATTATTGACAGTCGGGATTCTAAAAGTAGGGACTAGTTATGAGGTTCGGAGTAATCTGATCTGAATAAATTTTGGATTGTTGGGGTTTGGTGCACCGTCACTTGATGTATTAGGTTAGGGTAGGTTGAAATGGCCCGTCCATGAGGACCTCGCATAAGCTGAATGAGTTCTTAGTGTTACCAGAAGTTTGTTTTTACGACCAAACTGAAAAATCCTATCAAAAACCAGTACCTATGTTATAAAATAACTCCGCCCTCTTGGCAAACACCAGAAGATTTCTAGGACTTAAACTGCTGCTTTAGATCTGACAGATGTATTACTCCTAATAGCTGGAGTCTTAGCCCGGCAAGCGCAGGGCCCGAGCACAAAACCTGTTCGACCGTTTCCTCCTCCAACCCGCAACTACATCTGATATCATTGACCAAGAATATCCTTCATGAGTCTACAGTCCTCTCTTTTTAATGATAGAAGCAACTTTGTTAGTCTAAGGTTGTAAGATCTACACATAACCTTAGATACTTTACAGCCCCGCGCTTGAACCCACGGCTTTCCCGCTTGGTCGATCATGTGCACCTCTCACCTTGATATATTAAACCATAATATTTTGACCAGCAATATTAAACTATTTTTACATTTTAAACACCTTCCACCCAAAGCTTTCAAAATTAATAAATTACGCAAACGATGAAATTGAGTAGAACTATAAGTTTTAATGTAATCGCTGCAATTTAAGACCTTAGTGATATTTATATAGGTTTATTCAGTATTTACATATTATATGCAAGACTATGAAAGTACTTATCGACAAGATCGCTTATTTTTATGTTCTATTATTAATTTACAACTCCATTAATACGCTCATGAGACAGGCCTAAACTACGTGGAAGTCGATGTTAACAAAACCAGAGAGCAGGCAGTTAAAATACAGGCTTGTATGTAAAATGGCACAGGTGAAAAATCCAAAATATACAGAAAAAATATATAAAAATATATAAATATAAATAAAATAAATATAAATATAAGGCGCGATAACCTCCGAAGAGATCTAAGGCCGAGCTTCTCTTCCAATTTGCATCGTGCTCCTCTTGATTTCCCCTACAAATTGGCCGGACGGGACCTACATGATTTTATGCCGACTCCGAACGACATCTGCAAGGCAGATGAATTTTCACTGAGAGCTTTTCATGGCAGAAATACACCCGGAGCGCCTGCCAAACACTGCCGAGGGGCGACCCCGCTTAGAAAAATTTTCTTCTAATTGAAAAACCTTATTTCTAAAATTTTTGATGTTGCTTTGCCCGGGGTTTGAACCCAGGGCATCCGGTGTGGTAGGCGGAGCACGCTACCATCACACCACGGTGGCCGCCGAATATATAAATATACAAGACACCTATTTGCCCCCCCCCAGCGGGTTAGGGGGTCAGAATATACCCGCGGTAGGTATGCCTGTCGTAAGAGGCGACTAAAATACCAGATTCAAGGGGCTGTGTAGCGCAACCCTTCAGGTTGCCAGCGCAATATATAGCATCTCCAAACCCAATTGTCAACCTCACCTATCCGCGGCGAATCCTGTTTCACTAACAGATGAGGCTCTGGCGACCCCAAGCTCCTCAAGGAACTTGGGGTGGGGAGGGAGGGATGGCCTGAAGGTTTAACGTGGCCACATAAATCGTTCCCAGATGGTCGGGCTAGCACTTTAATGATGCTGTGTTACCGGAGCGTACCGGATCTGTATCCGGCAAAGGACCATCACATCGATAACACTCCCCAAAGCATTCGGGGAGCAACCTTATCGCTACAATAACAACAACAACAACAACAACACCTATTTGCCGCAAGCTAAACCCCTTAGTACATTGTGCTAACAAAAGTTCGATGGTATGCGTGGACAAATTGAGTATTTGAGTTGTTTTATAAGTATATTGCAAATATATCATTATATCTAGTATTGTTAGGAGCAAAAGTACAGACTTGTACCAATCAGATTCATCAATTCCAGTTATCATCCCGATATATTTTATTACGCAGCTGTACTTGTAGACAGGGTATTACAAATTTGATTGGACAACGGTCGAAAAAAAATTTGATTGAGCCATGTCCGTCCGTCCGGCCGTCCGTTAACACGATAACTTGAGTAAATATTGAGATATATTCACCAAATTTGGTACGCGAGCTTATCTGGACCCAGAATAGATTGGTATTGTAAATGAGCGAAATCGGATGATAACCACGCCCACTTTTTATATATATAACATTTTGGAAAACACGAAAAATTTAAAACGGGCGTGGCACCGCCCACTTGTGATAAAATCAATTTTAAAATTTTATTAATCATAAATCAAAAAAAAACTATCGAAATCGGTTAAGGAACACGCCCACTTTTATATAAAAGATTTTTAAAAGGGTCGTGGACGAATAAAATAAGCTAGATCTTTGCAAAAAAGAGCTTTATATCAATGTTATTCCATTCCCAAGTACATTTATAACAAAACTGTTTGTAGGAAAAACTCCAAATTTAAAAAATGGGCGTGGTATCGCTAAGGAAAAAGAAAACAAAAAAGAAAAATTAACGGATAGTAATAAAATTGGGTACAAAAATTTTCCCTATAGCAGGATATATTTATAGTAAAAATGGATAAGATTGTTTAAGGACCACGCCTACTTTTATATAAATTACTTTAAAAATGGTCGTAGGCAAAAATAATAAGTTAAATCTTAGCCAAAAATAGTTTTGTCCCAATCGTATTTTATGCCATTCTAACAAGAAATGGGAAAAAATTCAAATCTTGAAAAATAGGCGTGGCACTGCCCCTTTCTTACAATGCATTTCCCAATGTTTCTGGAGCCATAACTCGATGATAAATTTGGTTTTAACCCTGCCCTTTTTTTTGTAATAAACCTTTTTAATACAATGGCACTTGTGTGTTTTAAAATAAACATTAGGGAAGTCCCCATATCTGAAGGAAAACTGCATTATTACCCACTCACGGTCATTGGTGTTAGCCTCTGTATCCTTTTTGCTTCTTATAAACGAAAATTAGTTCAGAATAGAACCATAATTATATGTATTATTGATCTGCCTTGTAACACTATTAAGCACACAAAACAAACAAATGGCTTCCCTCCATCGTGCCACCTTCCAGCACAGTGTGGTGCACATTCGCATCCACTTCAAGGACGAGCAACCTTTTGAGTTCTTACTCCTTCAGCAGAAACCAGTCCAGAATATTTGGCAGAGTTCCACGCCATATCAGTGGAAGAGTTTTATCTTACACCAGCTCGATTGATAGAATGGCTAGGCCCTCAGTATAAAGTTAATATTATAAATAAGGTAAAGTTACACATGTTTTTATCGCCTTATAAAAGTTGTAGCTAGGCTAATTAAATAACGAGTTGATTTAATATGTTGAATGTAATAAACAAATAAAGTCACACTTTTATGTGAGCTGAAAAATGTATAAAGCATGTCTTGCTAATTAAATACAGTGTATAAACAACCGTTTTCTCGCCATAATGCTATGACATATTGAAACTGCATCTACATATTTACACATACCATTAGCCGCTGCTTTCATACAAAAATTAATCATAACTTTTTATAACTTTATCTTTTTTATAAATACTACTACCCAACAAACATAGCAAACATATTTTCCGAGCCTTCGAGAAATACGTTGTTCTCAAGTTAAAAAACCAACACTACTTCATCTACAACATTAGGGAAATTTTAAGCCCTCAAATCTTTATCCAGCATATTTCTCCAGTTGATATCCCACATTGGATATCGAGTTGAGATGAAATTGAAAATAAAAATGCTATGCAACGTTGCACCACTAAAGCGAACAGCTGTTCATTGTGTTGTTTATTAGTAGCATAAATAAAGCGATTTAAATTAAAAATTATTTATTTACGTTTTCTTTATATTTCCATGAAAGTACTGCAGTATTGAAATCTTAAGTTTGAGCCCCATCAGAGAGTCACACCTGAGTACCATTTGAGATCTTTCTTTTTCTCAATTTAAGAAACAGCAGCAGAGTTAAGCCACTGTTGAGTAACATCACTGTAGATTGGAGAAGTATGCTAGTTATCAAATTGAGCTCTTATGTGACTGAAGCCCAAATGTGTATTGGGTAGAAATTTCAGTTTTCATTTCAGAAATTTATAAACATATGTACCAAATAAACTTTTCATGCTCTCATTCGCATGTTACAATAAATTGTTATCTGCATTTGTTTTGTTATGCAAAATTAATTTTCATTATATTTATAAATTTATTAATTGCTTAATCTTGTATTTGATTGTGTGTGGGTGTGACAAAGTGGATCTTTTGTTTTCAGCGGAAACGTGGGAAAACAGTGGGAGCTTTATTAAAATAAACAAAAAGGTAGATAATAATTTGCAGTGAGGTCTAATTAAGTGGGCAGAATTTAACTGACAGTTAGCCTGCTGTTCGCAGTTGGCTACTGTTTTCGGCTACTTTAAATTGCTTCATAATTCTACTAAAGCAATAAAACATTTTACGAGTAATTAAATTTACTTTTACAGATGGAAATTTGATTACCTTGTATGAATGCTTTAAGGTGTTACAAATCGCTTAGCCAGGGGTAAAGGTCTGAAATTTTAATCTCCCCCCCCCAATATTTCCGAAAATATTAACTATAAAGCGTCCAAAAATCAATGTGATTAATTTAGTTCTACAAATATGTTATGAAAACCTAAGGCCATAATAACAAATCTGGGGTTTGAGGTTACATAGAAAATTTCGAATACAGCTCTTTATTGTAATTAACCAACAGCTTATATACATAGATTAGGAACGGAAAGCGGTTAGTGCAGGTCCCTAAGACTTTGAAGCAGATCGAAAGCAGTAAGCTCACGAAGAGAGAAATCCTTGAGATCGCCAGGTTTGAGGAAAAAGAAGCCTGCTTTAAAGCCAAACGGGAAGCCCTTTGATCGAGAGGCAATCCAGACGCGATGGCCATAGTGTTCTGTTGAGAAGAAACGAAGTGGTTTTATAAAGGTACACTACGGCTTACGATTTAAACAGTTTGCGTGATCCAACAATTCGAGCTAGTCGCTTTTTCGCTGGGCTAATTGGTGCCAATTGGTAACAACAGAGAAACCTAAATCGTTTTCTACCCGCTACTTCTAGCGTAGTGAAGCCGCCCTCTTATTCAGCTTCTGTAGGCAGGTTCCATTAAGAATGCCTCTTTGGGCATAGCATCATCTTTCATTTGCATAACATGGCCAAGCCATCGTAGTTGCTGTGTTTTAATTTACTAGGCCATGTGGATGACTGCATAAAGCTTGAACATCTCATAATTAAATCTTCTTCGGTACCCGCCATCGCTAACGCGTAGAAGTTCGTAAATCTTTCGAAAAACTTTTGTCTCGAATACTTCGAAACCCGCCTAATCAGATGTTGTCATCGTCTATGATTTTGCTCCATATTGAAGGCCGGGCAGGATAAGAAACTTGTAGAGCATGTTTTTCATTTACCAAGAGAAAGCCTTGCTTTTCAATTGCTTACTTTTTCCAAAGCAGCATTTACTGATGGAGTGGTTGCCAAGACGCAAATGCGCTGGTTCTTTGCTTGATAGCAGCAGATACTTCGCTTTGTCCTAATTCATCATCAAATTCTTTAAAGGATTTTTCCCAAAGGCAAAACATAAGCGCGTGGTTTGGCTGGGATATCTTCCATGTATGAAGAAGAAGGTTATCCATGTATTTCGGCCCCTCAAGTGGTCAGCACTACATCCACCTACTTAACAAGGAGGCGAGGTGTATGCTGTGTTCAGAGCTGTTTCGCGATAACTGACACACATAAGGAGCACCAAGAAAGATCAAGTTTTGCTCCACCTGTTGTTCCATCTCAGTGAAGTTCTTACTTTCCTGTGCTTAAAATTCTGGTTCCGATAGGAATACTTCCTGTCCGAAGCCGTTGGGCTTTTATCCGTTGCACTATCATTGCATCTATGTAAGGCTTATCCAGCTCCTCATTGGAAAAGTAACAGAGCTGGCTGCAGATGGGGTTATGCCTGCTATTCTACAAATAACAGTTCAAACAAATAACTATTTGAAGGCTAAATAAAAATGAACAACGCTGTTCTTGTTTGACGGTTGCAGGAAACAGACAACGTTACCTACTCTGCGCAATAGGTCGAAAAGTCTGTATACGAAAACCGGGCAGTATCATTTAAACTTCAAAGATTACAGGCTCATTAGGCTAGGTTAAACTGGTGATAAACCTCAATTTATTTATTTATTTATTTATTTATCAGTCTACAAATTAAACAATATACAGACCAAATATACCGACACTTAAATCTCAGATGTAATACACGATATAAACAACATAAGCAGTCATCAATTTTAAAGTAATATTTAAACAGTATTGAATTAAACGCTTGACAATTTCAATTAAAAACTTAGAAGTAAGCAAGAGATAAAATGTTGAAAATGTGTTAAAATGTACTCATGAAGGAGCTACTAAATAATAATTTATGAAATTGACAATAAAGCAAATTAATAGTAGATAAAATATATACAGAATAGAATTTATACAGAGTAAATTTGATTGCATACATAATAAGTAAGGAAGGCTAAGTTCGGGTGTAACCGAACATTACATACTCAGTTGAGAGCTATGGAGACAAAATAAGGAAAATCACCATGTAGGAAAATGAACCTAGGGTAACCCTGGAATGTGGTTGTATGACATGTGTATCAAATGGAAGGTATTAAAGAGTATTTTAAGAGAGAGTAGGCCATAGTTCTATGGATGGACGCCATTTAGGAATATCGCCATAAAGGTGGACCATGGCTGACTCTAGAATGTGTTACGATATGGGTATCAAATGAAAGGTGATAATGAGTATTTTAAAAGGGAATGGGCTTTAGTTCTATAGGTGCACGCCTTTTCGAGAAATCGCCATAAAGGTGGACCAGGGGTGACTCTAGAATATGTTTGTACGATATGGGTATCAAATGAAAGCTGTTAATGAGTATTTTGAAAAGGAGTGATCCTTAGTTCCATAGGTGGACGCCGTTTCGAGATATCGCCATAAAGGTGGAACAGGGGTGTCTCTAGTTGTACGATATGGGAATCAAATGAAAGGTGTTACTGAGCATTTTAAAAGGGAGTGGGCATTAGGTCTATAGGTGGACGCCTTTTCGAGATATCGTCATTAGGGTGGGCCAGGGGTGACTCTAGAATGTGTTTGTACGATATGGGTATCAAACGAAAGGTGTTACTGAGCATTTTAAGAGGGAGTGGGCATTAGGTCTATAGGTGGACGCCTTTTCGAGATATCGCCATTAGGGTGGGCCAGGGGTGACTCTAGAATGTTTGTACGATATGGGTATCAAACGAAAGGTGTTACTGAGCATTTTAAGAGGGAGTGGGCATTAGGTCTATAGGTGGACGCCTTTTCGAAATATCGCCATTAGGGTGGGCCAGGGGTGACTCTAGAATGTTTGTACGATATGGGTATCAAACGAAAGGTGTTACTGAGCATTTTAAGAGGGAGTGGGCATTAGGTCTATAGGTGGACGCCTTTTCGAGATATCGCCTTTAGGGTGGGCCAGGGGTGACTCTAGAATGATTGTACGATATGGGTATCAAACGAAAGGTGTTACTAAGCATTTTAAGAGGGAGTGGGCATTAGGTCTATAGGTGGACGCCTTTTCGAGATATCGCCTTTAGGGTGGGCCAGGGGTGACTCTAGAATGTGTTTGTACGATATGGGTATCAAATGAAAGGTGTTACTGAGCATTTTAAGAGGGAGTGGGCTTTAGGTCTATAGGTGGACGCCTTTTCGAGATATCGCCATTAGGGTGGGCCAGGGGTGACTCTAGAATGTTTTTACGATATGGGTATCAAACGAAAGGTGTTACTGAGCATTTTAAGAGGGAGTGGGCATTAGGTCTATAGGTGGACGCCTTTTCGAGATATCGCCATTAGGGTGGGCCAGGGGTGACTCTAGAATGTTTGTACGATATGGGCATCAAACGAAAGGTGTTACTGAGCATTTTAAGAGGGAGTGGGCTTTAGGTCTATAGGTGGACGCCTTTTCGAGATATCGCCATTAGGGTGGGCCAGGGGTGACTCTAGAATGTTTGTACGATATGGGTATCAAACGAAAGGTGTTACTGAGCATTTTAAGAGGGAGTGGACATTAGGTCTATAGGTGGACACCTTTTCGAGATATCGCCATTAGGGTGGGCCAGGGGTGACTCTAGAATGTTTGTACGATATGGGTATCAACGGAAAAATGTTACTGAGCATTTTAAGAGGGAGTGGGCATTAGGTCTATAGGTGGACGCCTTTTCGAGATATCGCCATTAGGGTGGGCCAGGGTGACTCTAGAATGTATTTGTACAATATGGATATCAAATTAAAAGTATTAGTGAGGGTTTTAAAAGCGACTGGCCCTTAGATGTATATGTGAAGGCGTTCTCGCGATATCGACCAAAATGTGGACCAGGTGATCCAGAAAATCATCTGTCGGGTACTGCTAATTTATTTATATATGCAATACCACTAACAGTATTCCTGCCAAGATTCCAAGGGCTGTTGATTTCGCCTTGTAGAACTTTTTCATTTTCTTCTACTTAATATGGTAGGTGTCACACCCATTTTACAAAGTTTTTTCCAAAGTTATATTTTGCGTCAAAAACCAATCCAGTTACCATGTTTCATCCCTTTTTTCGTAGTTGGTATAGAATTATGGCATATTTTTCATTTTTCGTAATTTTCGATATCGATAAAGTGGGCGTGGTTATGGTCGGATTTCGGCCATTTTTTATACCAAGATAAAGTGAGTTCAGGTAAGTATGTGAGCTAAGTTTAGTAAAGATATATCGGTTTTTGCTCAAGTTATTGTGTTAACGGCCGAGCGGAAGGACAGACGGTGGACTGTGTATAAAAACTGGGCGTGGCTTCCACCGATTTCGCCCATTTTCACAGAGAACAGTTACCGTCACAGAATCTATGCTTCTATCAAATTTGAGAAGGATTGGTAAATTTTTGTTCGACATATAGCATTAAAAGTATTCTAGACAAACTAAATGTAAATGGGCGGAGCCACGCCCATTTTGAAATTTTCTTTTATTTTTGTATTTTGTTGCATCATATCATTACTGGAGTTGAAGTTTGACTTAATTTACTTATATACAGTAAAGATATAAAATTTTTTGTTAAAATTTGAATTTAAAAATTTTTTTTTTTAAAAAGTGGGCGTGTTCTTCATCCAATTTTGCTAATTTTTATTTAGCACATATACAGTAATAGTAGTAACGTTCCTGCCAAATTTCATCATGATATCTTCAACGACTGCCAAATTACAGCTTGCAAAACTTTTAAATTACCTTCTTGTAAAAGTGGGCGGTGCCACGCCCATTGTTCAAAATCTTACTAATTTTCTATTCTGCGTCATAACGTCAACCCATCTACCAAGTTTCATCGCTTTAACCACCTTTGGCAATGAATTATCGCATTTTTTCGGTTTTTCGAAATTTTCGATATCGAAAAAGTGGGCGTGGTTATAGTCCGATATCGTTCATTTTAAATAGCGATCTGAGATGAGTGCTCAGGAACCTACATACCAAACTTCACCAAGATACCTCAAAATTTACTCAAGTTATCGTGTTAACGGACGGACGGACGGACATGGCTCAATCAAATATTTTTTCGATCCTGATTATTTTGATATATGGAAGTCTATATCTATCTCGATTCCTTTATATATGTACAACCAACCGTTATCCAATCAAACTTAATATACTCTGTGAGCTCTGCTCAACTGAGTATAAAAAAATAATGATCACAACGCAATTTTGCAAACAAGTTTCAAGTAACTGGTACTTCAAATTTGAAACAGAGGGTTGAACAGTATATCACGGTTTAGCGTTCTTTGCTTCATTTCGAATTACAAATTTAATGTAGTTAAAAGGTATTTTTTAATACCAAGAAACGAGTCGCAGACGTCTAAATTTTTACAGTGTTTATTAAAATCACGACATAAGCAGTGAAGTGGTTCGTGCATTTCATAATTCGACCTGCATGTAGCTACAAAAATTGATTAAAAATGTCTAGATGGCCTAATAGGAACGTTAAACTTAATTTCACCAAGCAAAAATGGACTATTTATTGACCCTCTTATTAATTTAACAATAAATAAGACACCCAGCATCTCCCTGCGTCTCTGCAATGTAGGTAGCTGTATTAGTTTTAACCGGCTGCAATAGGGGGGAAGATTTTTAGAAGGATCCCATGGTAAGTGTTTTAAAGCGAAAAGCAAAAATTGTTTCTGGACCGATTCCAGCTTGTCAGAATGAACCTGATAACGCGGATTCCAAATTATTGTAGCATATTCCAAAGTAGGTCTGACCAATGTGGTAAAAAGAGTTTTTGTAACGTATGGGTCATTAAATTCTTTAGACCAACGTTTAACGAAAGCCAAAGTACTTTTCGCGCTATTCACGCAAGATTCAATATGAAGTTTAAAATCGAGTTTTGGGTCCATTGTAACGCCTAAATCAATAAAATTAGTAACTTGCTTGATTACATAGTCGCCAATAACATAATCATGGGATTGGAAGGACTTCCTTGTAAAACACATGAACTTACGTTTAGGTAGGTTTAGTGACATGGCGTTTACATTACACCAGTCACCAAGACTATTCAGATCAGCCTGAAGACATGCCCTATCTACGGGTGAGCGGATAGGCATTACAAGTTTGACATCATCAGCGTACATCAACGGCTTACAGCACTTCAAAACACTAGGAAGGCCATTAATGAACAACAGGAACAAAACCGGACCAAGATGGCTGCCTTGGGGAACACCAGAAGTTACGTTTATGAACCGATACCAACAATTATTAAATATAACTGTTTGTTTTCTTTCCCTCACATAAGAAGAAACCCAAGATAGAAGCAAAGGAGGAAATCCTAACCGATCAAGTTTGAATAAAAGTATAGAATGAGAAACTTTATCAAATGCCTTACTAAAATCAGTATAAATAACATCAACTTCACAATTAGTCTTAAAACTTTTGGATACAAAGGTTGTAAACTCGAGCAGGTTGGACACCGTTGATTTACCCTTGCAAAAGCCGTGTTGTGAAAAGTCAATTAATGAAGATACTCTAAAAGCAATCTGTTTTGTGATAATCAATTCAAATAGCTTAGGAATAGTGTTGAGTTTGGCTATTCCTCCATAATTTATAACCCACGTTCTGCTTCCATTTTTATGCAGTGGTATAATGAATGATTCTTTCCACTTCTTGGGGAATACCCCTTGCTTCAGGGACGCATTAAACAAACAGGTTAGAAGTCGATATAAGTATCGAGCACAAAATTTCAGCACTACCGACGGAATATGATCCGGACCACTAGAGTAAGAAATTTTTAGATTTTCCAGATGAGTTAAAACATCATCAGTACATATATATGGGACTTCCTGGGAATCCAGAGGAGACAATCTGAAAGGATAATTCGATGGCGGGTAATCATAGGTGTTTGAATAATTAGATTCGAAGAAATCCGCAAACATGTTAGCAATTTCGAAGCTATCGTTGGAAATCTGATCATTTAGCTTCATTATAGAAGGAAACCCTTTTATCTTCCTTTTTGAATTAACGAAGCTGTAAAACGACTTAGGATTGACAAAAATTTGGCATTTAATCCTACTGATATAGTTCTTGTAACAAATTCTGTTCAATGTGTTATATTTGTGACGTAAAATTGAGTAGGCCGCATAGTCAGTCATTGATCCAGAAAGTTTGTAACGTTTGAATGAACGCGTCTTCTGGTTTTTCAGGCGTTTCAATTCTTTAGTGCTCCAAGCCGATGATGATATAGCAGTGGTTTCTGACGTAGGTATGCATTTTTTAAATATTTCGTATAATACATTATTAAAATGGGATATACTGTCATCAATATCCCCATCGTACTCAGGCCAATTTATTCTCGATACTTCGAGTATTACTTTAGACCAATTGGCTTTTCTAAACAGAAATCGGTGAGGGGTCTTTCGCACTACGTTGGAGGAACGCTCAGAAAAATTGTAAGATTCCATAAACATCGCGAGAGCAGGATGATACACATTTTCAGGCAGGGCAAGGGGGTCACATCGATTTACAAAACAATTTGAATCGTCTGAGAAAATTAAATCCAAGCATTTACCGAATTTTTCTGAATGTTGTTAACTTGAAAAAGTCCAACATCAGCAAACTCGTTTAGGAAATCATAGTCGATAGCACGAGAAGAAGTAGGGACTAGCTTCCCATCGATAAGACTCCATGACACACATGACAGATTAAAATCGCCAAGTACAGTGACAGAATCACAGGCCCTGGCAGTACTGCACACAGATTTCACTATTGAGGAATGATTCAAATATAAGGAAATGTCAGATTGTGGGGGAACGTAGTTGGCTATAAAATATTTGTAGGTTGAGGAAAGTTTTACTCTTACACAAAGAAGCTCAACATCCTCAAAGTCAGGAAAATGTAGTTCCTCCGCGGAAAACCTAGTGTGAACGGCAATTAACACACCTCCACCAGCTCTGGCCAGTCGGTCTTTTCTAAACACTTGAAACGAACTCGATAAAACTTCAGCATTAAAAATTGTTGGTTTTAGCCAAGTCTCAGTAAAAACGAGTACTGAATATGTCCGTAGTTTTACCTGAATTAAGGCAGTTTTCTCGACTGCCTGCTAAAATGTATCTCTTCTTAAACACAATTACACTTTCTGCAATGCTCGTTAAATTTATCCTGTCAACAAATTTAACAGCCAGTCAATCCACCCGGTAAAATGTGTCGATTCGACAACGCCATCTGTGGCCTTTTTACCCAAGGAGGAGCTTATTGCCACCTGTAATTTTTTTATTTTTTTATTTTTTTATTTTTATTTTTTATATTCTTACACTAACTTTTCAAGAACTATTGCGTTATAGAGCACAAGGCCCAACAATAATTATTTTATCATTATTATTGTTATGATAAATTTTTCCTTAAATGAAAAACAACTGCCCAAGCTCGTTGTATAGATCCACTGTGACACCCGAATGGTTATAGCAAAGAGGATAAATGTAATAAGAGCCACCAGTCTGCTACGAGTGGCGAGTAAGTCGCCGGAAATTAAGAAAATTGAAACCTAATGTTTTCCAAGAGGGACATTTTCAATTGTCACGCATTTATTCATGCCGTACAGGCACCTTATGCAAATGTGATTTTTGGAAAGAGAATTAATTAGTTAATTAAATACAATCGGAAAAATAAACACAAATACCCTACGAAAAATTATAGAAGACATTTATGCACATCTCGCCCAAAAAAACCTACGACTACCATAACGAAAACATTATACAAAGCAACGAGTGGCGTCTCTTATTATATGTATCCTCTTTGGTTATAGTAGCGGCGCCTAAACGTTGCCGATGAAGGAATTTAGCAGTTCCCGAAATAGATCTATACAACGAGCTTTGGCAGTTGTCTAAATTTTTTCTTTCTTCTATTCTAATTTAAAAACTGTTTCATTTAAGAAATAATGTATCATAACAATAATAATGATAAAATAATTATTGTTAGGCCTTGAGCTCGATTCGAACCCGCGATCTTACAAATCAGTAGCCCGATATAACAGCAAAATACTTTTTTTACAATTGATTTTGACATAATTTACATAATAATAATTTAACAAAAATTTACCATGGCATTGAAAAAATTAGATCTAATTTACCATGTCGTTGCGTACTCCGCACATTAATAGGCATTCGAGAAAACGGCACTTAGTTTGGAGACCAAACGGGAAAACTAGGACTTACATATATTATATAGTAACTCGGCCCCCTTGAAAAATAATACATGTTTTCTAGGACCCATCTTGACTGCCGCGTTGAAATCTGATAACTCCGCCTTCTCTGGTAGCCGGAACCTAGACCTCGCTATCGTAGGACAAAAGCACCGAACGTACTCAATCTCTCTTTAAAGTGACCTTATGTAATATACGTGTTTTTCTCAAAGTTTTTTGGTGAGCAAACAAACAACAAGTCAGTTTTTTTTATGTAGAGTGAAGCTTTATCTGGAGCGTCCCCTTGTTCACTAATTCCGTGACCTCATATAGCTCCTGAATGCGAAGCTGTTGGTTTCTCTTTGAAAAGAAAGCCCCTAAAATTCATGTTCGACCGCACTTTGTAGGAGAAATTAAAACCACAAATCAGTTTTAGGTAAGAAAATAATGTATTTATATCGTCGTCCTCTTCACTGAAAGAAATGGTGCTAGTAAAATCAACAAATCGGTTCTGTTGTTCTTGACTTAACGGAGATTCGGTGAAATTGATCGAATTATGGTTAATTCGACCGAGTTCTGTGTCAAGCGAACAAATTAGTTTAGTCATTTCAACAGAAGAGGAATTGTCGCTCTTAAGTTAACAAAATTCTGTAAAATTGACAAATCAGTCTGATTTTTTTGTTGACACAACTGATTTCACTGGTCATTTCAATAGCGATCAACAGTCAATACCTGAGCAAATTTCAAAGAGAATTTTACGCTGACTGCGCTCTCTACTTCGTACGTAAGTATGTATGCTGTGTACTATATGTATGCACATTAGGCCGGGTCGATTTGTGGGGGAGCAAAAAAATCGCCCATTGCTCTGTGAAAATCATATTCTAGGGATCAAAATAAGAAACTTTGCCGAAGGAACTATACTTCTAAAACGAATTCTGATGTCCCCCCTTTGGGTCGTAGGGGCAAATTTTGAAAAATCCCACTTTGAAATGCCTATGTTTTTTCTTTTTGGAGTTTGGAAAAAATGAATTTAACTTAGTAATAGAAAAGAAATTTAAAAAAAATATAAGAAATTAGCGTTTTTACAACCCCCTTTTAAAACCAAGGCATCACTGTGATGCATTTGCATGTCGTAAACATAGTTGTGTGGGTTTTTTATTCAACCGTTTTAAAAAATGAAGGTATCCCTGTGACACAATTGCAGATCGTAAAATTGCTTGTGTTATTTTTTTAAGCCACCACAAGACACAGCAGGTAGAATTGAAATTGCCCCTACCCAAAAGTTCGACCCAGAGGGGGGACATCAGAATTCGTTTTAGAGGTATAGTTCCTTCGGCAAAGTTTCTTATTTTGATCCCTAGAATACGATTGTCACAGAGCAATGACCGATTTTTAAATCGACCCGCCCTAATGCACATATTTACGTATGTATATGGCGGCCGCCGTGGTGTGATGGTAGCGTGCTCCGCCTACAACACCGAAGACACCGGGTTCACACCACGGGCAAAGCAACATAAAAATTTTAGAAAAAAGGTTTTTCAATTAGAAGAAAATTTTCCTAACCGCGGTCGCCCCTCGGAACTGTTCGGCAAGCACTCCGAGTGTATTTCTGCCATGAAAAGATTTCAGTGAAAACTCGTCTGCCTTGCAAATTCCGCAACATAGGTACTTTCGTACAAAGTTGTCGCAACAACTTTTTTGATCATTTGACTACTAAAACGGTCAATTACGAATCAACGATTTGTGCGCAGTTGATTCAACATCTTGCTGCGATGGATAAAAATCGAATTGTCGGTTGAATTTACCAGTCTTTTTCTTTCAGTGTTCGAAATGCTATTTTGAGTTAATGGGCTCACTGCCTTAAGGGAAGCCATACATTTTGCAATAGAAATAACGTGAATTTATAAAAAATTATAGGTTTTTCAAAAACCGTATTTCCCAACATTTTGATTTTACACCTATGTAGAGCAAATCATGAAAGCTCGCAAAGCTCGTAATTTTTGCAAACATTCATGTAAAGAGCATAGAGATTTTTAAATAATCAAATATTCATCAATTGGTTTATTTTAACGTTTATTATTATATTTTTTAGAATAACAATCACTTGAAATGAGGTCTTACTTATTTTTTAGCTAATGAAAGCTGGAGTTTATCGGTAATCAATAAAGATTTTTGGGATTATGTCTCTTTCAAGTTGAGAACTAAGGCATTCTGCTCTTTCCAGCAATTAAGAACTGAAAAGGGTATTTGATATCAACGGCCGCCATAGAATCCTACGCCTTCCACACAGAAGGTCCGGGGAAAAGCACCATAATACCTAATCTTCTGAAAAGAGATTTTTCAAACGCCATGAGTGTATTTCTGCCGTGAAAAGCTACTCAGCAAAAATTCGTCTGTTTGCAGATATTGGTCGGAGTCACCACTAAAAATGTACGTCGTCTTAATTTTCTTTTTTTTTTTTTTGACATCAGACATATTTAGTCAAGTTTGTATCAAAAGAAAAGTTTCTAGCTGCCAATCGGTTTGAGTTCCATTATTTAGTTGGGTATTTTAATTTGAAGTTGTTACTTAAACGAAAAACTCGAAACTATTTAGAATATAACGAACAGTGTAATGCCGAAAAGAAATACGCCACGCAAATATTCTAACTATAATTAAAATGTAGCTTTATCTTCATAAAGAGATTAGCAATGCATTTGCATATTCTCATGCATATGCTTTGCGATTTCTTTGATATTCATTTACACATTCGGTGTTAATAATTACAAACTAGAAAATGAAGATGAGCTTGTTAAGTCTGAATATAATTGAAATGCCTGCAAGAAGTCTTCATTAACACCGAATCAGCTGCATATGTAATAACAAGCAAACATACATAATTCAACTTATTGTATTCACTCACTCCATTGCAGCTAATGCCCTTGTAATGATAGCTGCCGGGTTGGAGCTGTAAACGGTTGGGGGTGCTGGGCTAGCCACGAATTTCCATCAATCAAAAAAATAAAATCAGTTGATGTCAGACAATGCAAGCTAACACAGACAAACAGAAATATAAATGAAATTAAATGAATGAAAGAAACTTGAGCTAGCACAACAGGAAATTGCTAAGATGTAAACGTATATTTTTATAGAAATGTTGGCTTATAACTGCCATATGCTCTAAGAAAGTTTGCTAGATTTTTTCAAGCGCGAATTTAGGGTGGAAATAATGCCATTAAATGAAAATGATAACGAAAGCGTTTATGTAAATGAGAAATTGGCGTTGAAAGAAAAAATCAGAAAAAAGATGATAAAAAAAAGTCTAAGGACTACCTTTATATAAATGGACCAAAAAATAGAAGGCAATTTTTCCTTTAATACAGACATAAAAAAATAAATAAATGTAAGGCGTGATAACCTCCGAAGATATCTAAGGCCGAGCTTCTCTTCCAGTTTGCGTCGTGCTCCTCTTAATTTTCCCTACAAATTGGGCAGACGGGACCTACATGTTTTATGCCGACCCCGAACGGCATCTGCAAGGCAGATGAGTTTTCACTGAGAGCTTTTCATGGCAGAAATACACCCGGAGCGCTTGCCAAACAATGCCGAGGGGCGACCGCGCTTAGAAAAATTTTCTTCTAATTGAAAAACCTTATTTCTAAAATTTTGATGTTGCTTTGCCCCGGGTGTGAACCCAGGTCATACGGTGTGGTAGGCGGAGCACGCTACCATCACACCAGGCTGGCCACCAATACAGACATAGTCGTGTTGAATTTTGACTAAAAAACTTTAACAATAGCTCTTGTAAAAGAATTTTGGGATTTAAAACTCTAAAGGTGGAGCGCAATCTTTCAATTTAAGGCAAACCATGTACTTGCGATTAACTAATTGATTATTTAAAATTTAAACACGCGCTCTACCTTTATAATTTTAAATACCAAAATTCTTTTACAAGAGCTATTGTTAAAGTTGTTTAGTCAAAATTCAACAAGACTATGTCTGTATTGAAAAAAAATTGCATTCTGTTTTTGGTCCATCGAAGCCGGATAGTGCAACGCAATGGTTATGCAAAGCAATCGTTGTTGACAACACTGGCGAAAACACCAGAATTCCACCTCGTATCATAACAAGAGAATTCCACCTCGTTTGTCAGCTACTTAATATGCACAGCTAAAAATCGTGGTGAGATTCGCATACGCCTTAAAGTCTAAAAGAGTTGTGGTGAAAGTCGCGTACGCCTAAAAGTATGCAAGGACGTGCATTGAGTTGAGCCTTCAACGAGGTGGAATTCTACAACGCCTGCAACACTCAGGAGGCTAGCCATGAAGGTATGGCATAATCTAAATAGTTCGACTTGTGCGTTACGTAGCTCAAATTTTTTGATCAAACATTGCACTGTCACCGAGTTTTAAACTATATTTCAGTTTTCAAGTCTCTAGATATCCAGGAAGTTAGTTAAGAATCGATTGCAAGATTCCCAATTCAAAATTAGTTTTCTCAGTATCTTGATCCATGCGCCACCTAGCGGAATTTTTGTGATAAAATATTGCATTGTCACCGGGTTCTGACTTACGGCCCAAGTTTCATGTCTCCAGCTCATCGGGAAGTTACTCGAAAATCGATAGCGAAATTCCCTCCGTTTTTAAAGGATTTGCAGTTATCTTGACTAGCGCGCCACCTTTGTTGCGGAACTTTGTTTTCTATAAGTTGTATTGTCACCAGGCCTCTAACTAAGTGCCAAGCTTCAAGTCTCTAGGTAACCGGGAAGTTAGTTAAAAATGGATTGAAAGATTCCCAAATTAAAATTTTTTTCTTACTATCTCGATCCGCGAGCCACCCAGTGAATTTCTTTTGAGCAAATGTTGCATTGTCACCGGGTTCTGACCCACGGCCCAAGTTTCAAGTCTCTAGCTCACCGGCAAGTTACTTAAAAATCGATCGCAAGATTCCCCTCGTTTTTCAGGGATTTGTAGTTATCTCAATTAACACGCCACCTAGAAGAACTTTGTTTTCTATAAATTGTATTGTCACCGGGTCTCGAACTCTGTGCTAAGTTACAAGTCTCTAGGTAACCGGGAAGTTAGTTAAAAATGGATTGAAAAATTCCCAAATTAAAATTTATTTTCCTTTTTTGATAAAATATTGCATTGTCACCGGGTTCTGACTTACGGCTCAAGTTTCATATCTCCAGCTCACCGGGAAGTTACTCAAAAATCGATTGCAAATTCCCCTCTTTTTTTAAGGATTTGTAGTTATCTCACTTAGCGCGCCACCTAGCGGAATTTTATTTTCTGTAAATTGTATTTTCACCGGGTCTCGAACTATGTGCTATGTTACAAGTCTCTAGGTAACCGTAACCGGGAAGTTAGTTAAAAATGGATTGAAAAATTCCCAAATCAAAATTAATTTTCCTAATATCTCGATCCATGCGCCACCTAGCAGAATTTTTTTGATAAAATATTGCATTTTCACCGGGTTCTGACTTACGACCCAAGTCTCAAGTCTCTAGCTCACCGGAAAGTTACTTAAAAATCGATCGCAAGATTCCCTGCGTTTTTTCAGGGATTTTCGTTTATCTCGATTCGTGTGCCACCTGGCGGCATTTTGTTTTCCACGAATTGTAGTGCCATCGACTCGCAAACTACGTGTTAAGTTTCAAGTCTCTGGATCACAGAGAAGTTAGTTAAAAGTCGAAGTGTCTAGCTCAACGGGAAGTTACCTAAAAAGACTTCTCCGTGTGTCAAAAATTCGTATGGAAATGAGGGGACAAACATAAAAGGGACTTAATATAAAGGTAAAAAAATGGATCACCGAGAAGTTAGTTAAAAGTCGATCGCAAAATTTCCATTTTAAAATTAATTTTCTTCATATCTCGATCCGTGCGCCACCTAGCGGATTTTTTTCACTTGTATTGTAATGTCTCCCAGATCTGAACTATGTTATAAGTATCAAGTGTCTAGCTCAACGGGAAGTTACCTAAAAAGACTTTTACGTGGGTCAAAAATTCGTATGGAAATGAGGGGACAAACATGAAAGGGACTTAATATAAAGGTAGTAATAGTAAAAAAGGCAAAAAATATGCATTGCTTTTGTTAAGATATGTATAGTAGTAGCGCTAAATCTTCTCAGGCGTTGCTTTTTGTTTTGCGCGTATGGAATGAAAGAAATCAAGCACATTAAAAGATGTTATAACGAGCTTAAATGCCACTTGCTAAGCCACTGTCAGTGATTTTTACTAAATACACCAAAAGCAAACAAAGTCATTGTGTGTACTTTGTGGCCCATAGATATATACATATGTACATCTACAAAGCTATTTTAAACTTATATATGGCTTATTTCAATTGATCAAAAACTTATAAAATAAGATTCCTCTGCTGACCAATTTCTAATATACATATTTAGAAATAATTATTATAAACACACCTCATTATACAGAGAAGAAGAATTAAAAATTTTAAAAAATATATATAAAAATTGATCTTAGACTTAATATTCTGTTCATTTTACATGCGTAAATTTTTCATGAGTTTTAGATGATTGAAAGATTTGAAAAGAATTTAACACCCTGCCAGATGTTATGGCTATTTCGATCCTGCTAAATATCCGTGCTGTTATCTTATTTTTGTATTTTTAAATTAGAAATTATATCCGCCCGAGTTAATATTCGAACTCGAGGTGTCAGATTTCTTATTTTATTTCAGTTTATTTATTATAATAAAATATAATAACACAATAAAAAGATTCCGTGCTAGCAATATTCAGATAATTTTATTTCGTGAAAATTCTACAAAACGTCCGAACGGCCGGAAATTTTGCTTTCAGGTTTTAAGGAACTTCCCGGTAGCTCAGAGACGTGAAACTTTGAACGAAGATTAAGGCTCTATTAGGTTGTAATATTTAGGATAAAAGAGTTTTCTAGATGACAGGGATCGATATGTTAAAATGATTTAGAAAGTTCATTTCGAATTTTGGAATCATGCGATCGATTTTTAAGTAACTACTCATTGAGCTAGAAACATGAAACCTTACATATTATTCAGGTCACCTTAATGCAACAAAAGTAGAAAATAACAAGTGAGGGTGTCTATGTTCGGGTATAACCGAACATATACTCAGCGTGAGCTTCAATTGTATAGTTCATTTCAGATAAATTACTTTTCTTCATAACACGTGGCACCGATTAAAAAAAAATGTCTCCCGATTTCCTCTTACGATAAAACTTGGTAAGCGAAATATGATTGATAAACTATTTTTCCCTAGGATAAAGCTTATTTTTCTAGTCTACGACCCTTCTAAAAATCTTTTATATAAAAGTGGCCGTGGTCTTTAACCGATCCCTAGAAATATTTCCTGCTATAGGGAAAATATGTCTACCCAATCTTATTACGATCCGGAAACTTTTCTCCGAGTTATGGCTCCCGAAACATAGAAAATTGCCTAGTCATAAGAGGGGGGCTGTCGCGCCGATTTTCAAAAATTTCAAATTTTCCACCTGGGAGAAGAAATATAATTGATATAAAGCTCTTTTTTGCAAATTCGTCCACGACCCCTTTAAAATCTTTTATATAAAAATGGGCGTGGATCATGAAGACAGGTGAACTCAAAATGTATGATTATTTTGTATTTTTCACACAAACATAATGTACGATATAGGATCATTTATTCGCCTCAGTGAGTAACAGTTAACCTGAGTGCCTTTGTGGAATATAGTGGTGAATGCGAATGCCAGTGATTGTGTCACGACGTCAAGCATTATATGGACCTAAAAGTAGGGCTGCCAGAAGTCCCGGTTTTCCGGGACATGTCCCGGTTTTAGGCCATTTGTCCCGGTGTCCCGGTTTTCGTTAAGTTGTCCCGGATTTTAAATATAATCGATTGTAAATAGCCATGAAATCTACCAACTATTTGGTTTGCTTATAATGTGAGCTCCAACTAGTCTGAATATAAGTACCAACGACCGACTTTAATTGTAAAATTCTAGCATCGCTAGATAGTTGCACATTGCATATTACACATATGTATATCGATTATCGAAGTAAAGTGTTCTTTCTAATTAGCTAACATAATTAAAGAAAAGGAGAGAAAAAAAATTTACTTAAAATAGTTCAATATTTATATGCGATACCTGGTCATATAATATGTAATACATAATGCGGAACGAATTTTTTCTATTATTTCATTTCAATGGACAAAGGAAAGAAATTCGTTGAATATCAGTACCTACTACAGTATTATTCAATGCAAATTCAACTTAAGGCTGACTTGCACAGAGCTTTACAATTATATTAAAAACTAGCTTTACCAGGCGCACGTTGTAACGCCCGAGATCGAATGGATGTTGCGTTATTTTTTCTGTTTTGTTTGTTGATAATTTAATTTATTGTTCTGTAAATTGAATTGAATTTTGTACGAATATTTGGTGAAATTTTCTGTTAAAACATTTTATTCTTGTATCTTATTGTATCTTATTTTATATTATTGTATTGCTTTTACCGATGATGATTGTTGCTTTGATTACATTCCGAAGAAGCATGACTGGTGAGCCAATTTTCAAAGTTGATATATGCGCAGGCATTCCTTTTGGTTCTAAGGAGTATAGAAATTCATTTGGATAATTCACAATTTTATCTTCATCTGTAACTGTGTCGATCGATTTATATTTCGCCACTTCGCCAGGAAATTGATTTTGAAAGCGATCATTGATTTTGTTAACATGATCATTTTTGGGAGCTATGATAGTTCTTTCGCATAGCCAAAAAACAAAAACGATTCAGGGTTCGATTCGAGCTCAAGGCCAGAACAATAATTTTTTTCAAATGATAATTATTGTTATTTTTTAATTTTTCTAAATTTGAAAAATTGTATTTTGTTTTTGGAATAGTAAGTAGAAAATTGTTTCAGACAACCTGCCATAGCTGCGCAGATAGATCCATTTCGAAGGGTGCTAAGCCTTCATCATCAGTACGCTTTAGGCATGCTGCGCTAACCATTTAGCTATACAGCGGTGGTTGGTTTGACTGGCAAATTTGCTACTTCTATTCCTTTTTACCAACTATATTTATTCAGTGTTGCGCCATCTGGTGCAAATCACTGATAATTCTGGATTTTTGTTTATTGTCAATTACTTTGTTTGACATTCCCAAGTGCTCATGGTTTATTAACAATGTTTTTTGTTTTTATCGGCCTATTGATAAATGATTCAGGGTTCGATTCGAGCTCAAGACCAGAACAATAATTTGCACCAGATGGCGCAACACTGAATAAATATAGTTGGTAAAAAGGAATAGAAGTAGCAAATTTGCCAGTCAAACAAACCACCGCTGTATAGCTAAATGGTTAGCGCAGCATGCCTAAAGCGTACTGATGATGAAGGCTTAGCACCCTTCGAAATTGATCTATCTGCGCAGCTATGGCAGGTTGTCTGAAAAAATTTTCTACTTACTATTCCAAAAACAAAATACAATTTTTCAAATTTAGAAAAATTAAAAAATAACAATTATCATTTGAAAAAAATTATTGTTCTGACCTTGAGCTCGAATCGAACCCTGGATCATTTATCAATAGGCCGATAAAAAGAAAAACCATTGGTTAAAAACAAAAACATTTAAATTTAAAATTCTTAATTCTTAATTCTGAAATATGAAAAACTTTTGTCTTGATCGAAGGAACCTCGAGCCAAAATTTGGTGATGATCGAAGTATAGCAAACACGTTTTCATAGGGAACACACACACAGAATTTGATTTTTATAGAAGATGTAGATAGACTGAAGCTAACCGATTTTTTTAACAGCGGCAGATTACTAAACGTCCAAAATGCATAACAGCTAAACTCAACAATGCAGTCAAACTTTAGGTGTTAAAATAACTTAAGTTTGTACGGCAGCCATCGTTTTTCCCCATTCCACATTTTACTGGAGGTTTTAGGACTTAACGCCACATAGCTCCTTACCAATTTTAATTATCCTACCATTACGACATCCAGATATATGCAGTATAATATATTCCATTTGTATGGGAGGTGCCACGCCCCCTTTTTCCCAATTCCATATTTTCTTGGTGGTGTTAAGGATTGACCTCAAATAACTCCTTACTGAATTTAAATGTTCTGGCATGTATACCTCCAAATTTATGCAGTACCAAAGATTACATTTGAATGTGAGGTTCCACGCCCCCTTTTTCCCAATTCCGCATTTTCTTGGTGGTGTTAGGGATTGACCTCATATAACTTGTTACTGAATTTCAATGTTCTGGCATGTATACCTTCAAAGGTATGCAGTACCAAAGATTCCTTTTGTATGGGAGGTGCCACGCCTCTTTTATATATCGAAATTATTTTTAGCCTAAAACCTTCCAGTTGATCGAAGGAACCCATAACCAAAATTTGGTGATGATTGATGTGTGGGAAATAGGTTTCCCTAGCGAACACACACACACACACACACACACAGAATTTGACTTTTATATATATATGGCTAAACCGATTTGGGATTTCAAAATCAACTAACCATCATGTTGTTGTTGTTGTTATAGCAATTCTTCGGCCCACCTTACAGCCGCGACCGATCACAAATTGTCATCAATATCCTCTAACGGGAGTCTAAGGAAACTTGCCGTTTCAACAGAGGTGGACCATAAGGAAAGGGGTGTTAGAGGCATTGGTTCCACAATACAATTAAAGAGATGGTTGGTGTCATGTGGGGACACATTGCAAGCGGAGCATACATTTTGTATGTCGGGGTTGATTCTGGATAGGTAAGAGTTTAACCTGTTACAGTATCCAGAACGAGGTTGAGCCAGAGTGACACGCGTTTTCCTGGGGAGTATGCGTTCCTCTTCTGCGAATTTTGGATACTTTTCTTTAAGTACTGGATTCACCGGGCAATTCCCGGCATAAAGGTCCGACGCCTGTTTATGGAGTTCACAAAGTACCTGCTTGTGTTTTTTCGCTTACGGCTGGGTTCTCAGGTGCCGTATTTCCTCAAAATGCTTACGGAGATGACTCCTTAAGTCCCTAGGCGGTGCTGGTTCATCAATCAGATGTTTGTTGTGATGCTCAGGTTTCTGGGTATTCAACAGGAACTGTTTGGTCAGCATCTCATTTCTCTCCCTGATGGGGAGTATTCTCGCCTCATTATGCAGATGGTGTTCTGGCAATTCTGAGAGCAGTATTTTGGTAGGCCTGTAGCTTCTTGCAGTGGGTAATTTTTAGGCTTGGCGACCATATGGGTGACGCGTAACACGTAATCGGCTGGCTAATTGCTTTGTATGTAGTCATGAGCGTTTCTTTATCTTTTCTCCAGGTACTGCCAACGAGGGATTTGAGGCTTTTGTTACGGCTCTGAATTCTCGGAACAATTGCGGCTGCGTGCTCACCAAAATGTAGTTCCTGATCAAACGTCACACCAAAGATTTTGGGGTGTAGGACAATCGGTAGCGTAGTGCCATCGACGTGGATGTTCAAAATGGTCGACATTTGGGACGTCCATGTTGTAAATAAGGTCGCGGAAGATTCATTCGGTGATAATGCCAGGTTTCACGAGGCGAAAAACTGGAGAGATCAGGGAGGTAGGCGTTTATTGTATTGCATAGCTCATCGATCTTTGTGCCTGGGCCTGTGGCCATTATTGTGCAGTCATCGGCGTAGGAAACGATTGTGTCCCCTTCCGGTGGTGAAGGTAGCTTAGATATGTAGAAATTAAACAAAAGTGGGGATAGGACACCACTCCCCCCCCCCCCCCCCACACTAACCATCATCTCTCCTTCCTGTATCTTTCCTAAAAATTTCATGGCAATATGTCGCGCCGTTCTTGAGTTATGGAGTGACAATCAAAATGTACACTTCTTTTTATATATATAGATAAGCCATAAGTTTGGAACAAGTTCTGCGCAACGAAAAATATATGACTGTTTAATTTTATCCTTTTATACTAATGTAAAAAAGGTTCCATTCACGAAAGCTAGTATTTAAACATACATACGTAGGTACATATGTACCTACTTATTTATATGAACCGCTTTAGCGGCCGCCTACCACACCGAAGATCCTGGGTGCACGCCCCGGGCAAAGCAACACCAAACATTTTTGAAACAAGATTTTTCAATTAGGAGAACTTTTTTCTAAGCTGGGTCGCCACGCGGCAGTGTTTGGCAAGCACTCCGAGTGTATTTCTGCCATGGAAAGCTATCAGTGAAAACTCATCTGCCTTGCAGATGCCGTTCGGAGTCGGCATAAAACATGTAGGTCCCGTCCCGCCAATTTGTAGGCAAAACTAAAAGGAGCACGACGCAAATTGGAAGAGAAGCTTGGCTTAAAATCTCTTCGGAGGTTATCGCACCTTACATTTATTTTTATTTTTTTATTTTATAATTATTAATTTTAAATTATAGTTGTGATTAGCTGTTTTGGAGTACCTGGATGGTATATCATTTGTGTTGTGTATATAAAAAATAATAGTTATCTGCGTAACTAAAAACGATGTGTCTGGTATCAAACATGGAATAGTTCATACATATTATACGTAGAGCTTGTTCAGCTTATCAAGCTTATCAGTGAATTTCCTTTGATACTCGCTATTGATATAACTGAAAGTCTATAAATCCAACGAGGAACTTTCCTCCCCCTCCTGACAATACTACTGATTTTGGTAGTAGGGATTTTACCAGATACAAGGATTATCTCCTACCTGATATTTTGGTCTGCTTGGCCATTTAAAGCAAGCCAAAGGAGTATAAATAATTAGGTTTAGAAGATATGAGTTATGATTTTGTTGTAAAATGTATCTTATTTATTATAATCGCCTACAAGATTTTTTGCTGGAAAGTTACACGTTCTCATTCCTAAGAGCATTTTCATGTCCACATTAGGCTCGCTGTGAGTTTTTCGCACTTGATCTGTTCGAATTCAATCTTATTATGTATATTACTGGTTATATCGTAAACTGCAAGGAAAGCGAAAGTATTATGCCAGGGGATCTGCATCGGCATGTCGGCAATAAAGTAAGCGAGAACAATTTGTTAATTTTCGTTTGTATCTTTAACCATTAACCAAAAATAGATGCTCCAGGAACTACAGACATTGCACGTATTTGTAGATCATTTAATTTTTTCCTGAAATACATAAATAAATTTCAGAAAAAAAATCAATGCCAAGCGTTTCAAAGCCACAACCTCAACAAAAGCTTTTTGAAAAATATTATCAATTTCTAAAGAAAGCTAACTAATATTTAAATAGTTTAGGGGATAGCAGACATCCTAATGTTTTTGCATGTATGTTCATTACCTACATAAATGCAGCAGAAGCATTTCCTGTGTCTCAGTCGCCTTAATTACAATGTGTGGCATTGTCTTCACCTAACCAAACAATTTATAACCGAATAGATACAGTATCTGGCCGTTTAAAAGCTACTTAAATACGAAACGCTAAATAGAAAAACATACTTCATAATTGAAAAAACCATAGACAACACAAAGAAATACAACAAAACAGTAACACCAAAAGTGCGCTTGAATAAATGAATGGCAACGGAAGAGTAAAAAAACTCGATGAAATGATAAAAATATACGTAGATATCCGTATATTCATATGTATATGTGGTAAGCTTGTGCGGATACTCGACTCAGCTAATGCTCAAAATCCAACGTGAGGGTCGACTGATAAGTTCGGGACTAGCAATTCCAATGGATGTTAAGTAGGTAGGCTAGCTGGTGACAAGATTTAAATATATATGTAGAAATCAGGCCACATTTAGGTTTTTTGGGGCTGTGCGAGCTACCCTATATATCTGTTTATATTAAGAACCATTCGCCTACTAAAGTTTTAGCCACTGCGGGCGGCGGATATACATTTTTTCCGGAAACCATGTAGGATCACGTGCGCTTGAGTCCACAGGATAGACAAAAAAGAAGGAGAAGAGAAAAATAATTAAATGATATGGCAAAACATTAAAAAGTTATGGATATATTTTTAAAATTAAGTGCTAGCCCCGTTTTCAATATTTTAAAAATTGTATTATAAACTACTATTATTAACTTCGAAGAATCTTGTTATTATCAGATATAACCTTAACTATAATGTTCCGCTTGATCTTACCTATGTCTCAATGATGCTCAACAAACGAAATGATACCATTCCATTTTCAACAATAATTATAGCTAACAGCGTCAAGTCGGAGTTGTATCAGACGTCTCCCGTAATATCTGCAGCAGTGTGTATATTTGCTCAAAGGTTTGATTTCAAATCGCACGTTTAACACGTTCCTACTATTTGATATAAGTACGTATGTACGTACATATGTACATATGTATGTAATACCTCAACCTTTGGCCATTGGTTGCAGTAGCTGCTGATTGCCAGCCGCACTGGCGTAGATCATTAATTATGATACTAATTATAGCCTGCGCGAACTCATTTACTCTTGCGCATAAAACAAAAATGAAAATAGCAAACAACATAACAAGTAACAAATTAACAAATGCATACTTATTTATCAGATACAAGCACTTTTTTCACAGAAAAATTTATGTTAATATATCCGAAGCAAAAATTACGCACATTAGCAATGAATTTTATTAATTATGGCATTATTCGACCATGTTCCCTTTTAGACAATCGCTTTCGGTCAAAAATTGTGTGCTTAAAATGAAAGGTTCTTCTTAATTGTAGTACTGTTAAATATTTGAAAAGTACATTCCTAAATAATTGTATAGGATATGGGAAAGTTTTCTTTTTTTTTTTGATATTTCATTGTCCAGTGGATGAAAATTCAGAAATAAGAAATTTTGGTAATATTTCTCAACTGAAGGTGAGTTAATTAGTTTAATTAAATATGTAAATACTTAACATGGAACAATCTCTTCATAGCTGCAATCATTAACCAAATATTTAATATGATAGTCTGAAGAGTTTAACATAGTTGAGCCCATTAATATGATAGTAAGCTATAAAAACAAGCCCTCGCGAAGCCATACCGGTCACCATACCACGCCTATATTGATGGAAAGCTTGAGTTTTAATTGAAATATGATTGCTAAATTTGGTTTTCTGGCTTAAATGGTCCAAGAATGGTTTGTTTCTGAAAATGGCCGAAGAGCAACAAAATTCGGTAAGAGCATTTTTTTGATGACAAAGCTGTTTCTTGCAAAAATAAGAAAAATTGCTTGGAGTTAACGAACACTTCTAATACACAGCTTTTCGTCTGTCCTTCTTTAAGTCCGTTAGAATGATATCTTGAGTCGGAATTAAGATTTCCTTCCTAAATTTGTTACACAACTTTTTCTGAACTCATAATATATTGGTATTAGTTAGGTTAGGTTAGGGTAAAGTGGCTGCCCCCTTAAATTTTTGGTTGAGCTCAAGGCCGGGTGTTCTTTCTTGGATGTGTATTTTATTTTAGTTTTTATTTTTCAATAGTTCTACATCAGTCTGAAGTCATCCTCAGGAATCTTGACTGCCCCTTATAAATGTGAGGGACACACTTAGGCCGGCTGGCCCATTATGATAGCACTGTGTGGGCTATAGCCCTTCCTCCTTTAGATTTGTAGGAATTTGAACAAATTTGACCTTCTGAGGTAGCCTAGAATATTTTCGATTTCCGCAGAGTCAAGTTCTGCTAAGCACTCGATGAAATACTTATTCAGACATTCCATACGTATACTGGCCAGAGCAGGGTATCTACAGAGAAAGTGCTCAACGCGTCTATCTCCTCTTCATCTCTGCAGCTCCGACAAAAATCGTTGGATGGAATTCCCATGCATTCGTCGCAGAAAATAATTTATATTTCAATTCAAACAAATGCTGTGCTGTGTCCTATTCCAAAAAGACAACTGCCATATACTTTATCTACAAACTAAATACTAAATCTCTTAATCGTTGTCAAGAGAGTAAAGGATTGAGTGTAATTTTTAACTCCAAACACTCTTTTTCTAGTACCATTGACTTCGTTGTTTCAAAATTTCTTGCAATGGTTGGGTTTAGTAGACTAACACTAGTGACTTTAAGGATCCTATGACGTTAACACTCTTTTTCTAGTACCATTGACTTCGTTGTTTCAAAATTTCTTGCAATGGTTGGGTTTAGTAGACTAACACTAGTGACTTTAAGGATCCTATGACGTTGAAGGCACTTTATATATCCTTGGTCAGAAGTCGTCTTGAATATTGGTCAATAATATGGAATCCTTTCTATGAATATAACTCCTATAAAATTGAGAGAGTTCAAAAATTGTTTACAAAAATTGCTTTACGTATTCTTCTCTGGCCAGAAGGCCTCCAATCATATACCAGCAGGTGCAAATTGCTTGGTCTTCAGGCTTTGCATGACAGAACAACTTGAATCTCACTCATGCTTGCCTATAATGTAAGAAACTTTAGTACGAATTACTCTGTTTATCTAATTTGTTCATTCCATATATTCCAATGCGTGATCTTCGGTATAATAAATTATTTATCTAAATAACTAACAAAACGAATTATGCTATGAATTAACCTATAACTAGGACTATACATCAAGCAGATCGATTCAGTAGTGTTCTTAATTTTAATAACAGCTTATATAAGTTTAAGCTTGAATTGTTTTCTATTTTTAAGTAGTCTGTAAGAAACATGTAAGAATTGAAGTAGATTATGGTCAGCGCAAAGCATTTATCAAACACCAAAGGTATGTCTCAATTGGGTGAATCCAATTTCAAGGGGTTGTGTAGGCAACCCTCTCAAGGGGTTCCCAGCGCAATATATAGCTTCTCCCACCCAATTGCCAACCCCACCTACTCGTGGCGAATTCTGTTTCATTGACAGCCGAGGCTCTGGCGACCCTAATTTCCTCATGGAACTAGGGGGTAGGGAGGACGGAATGGCCTAGAAGGTTTAATGTGTTCATATAAATCGTTCCCGAGATGGTGGGACTAGTACCTTAATAGTGCTTTGTTACCGGAACGTACCGGATCTATATGCTGCAAAGGACCATCAACATCGGCCCAAAGCCTTCGGGGAGTGTCTTTATCGTTAATACAACAACAACAACAAAGCATGTACTTTTAGACTGAATGACTAAAATAAGTAAATAAAATGCGCGCACAAAGAAATGACTAGTAATTCAGATTGATATTACTGGTTGACTTAGCACATTTACACATCATTGCAAACAGAACGTAAAAATTAAAATATTTTTTTCTTATGATCGATGTATTTTGAATTCAGTTTTAAAACTGCATTAAAATACAATTTTTCAAAAAAAGTGACTTAGCACATTAAGCTAACGATATATGGTTCTATACTGAACTCATTTTCGTTCAAAAGAAGCAAAAATGATACAGAGGCTACCACGGGTAAAAATGCAGTTTTACAGTTGTAGCTATGAAAAAAAAGTGTATGCCAAATTTCGTTCGGCTTGGGAGATTTTTGTTCAACTTATGGCTTTAAAAGTATTTTGGAAAGAGTAACAAAAACAAGGGCGGGTCACGCCCATTTTCAAAATTTGTTTAGGTTTTGTTCTCTGCTCAACCATACCACTTCTGACGTAGAGTTATTGCAAACTTTGTTAAGGTTAGATCTTTAGGAATAGTGGGTGTTGTCTTTAACCGAGTTTGGTTATCTTCACTCAGTCTAAAATTTGGAAAGGATGGTGTCTCTGCCAAATATCGACGTAATATCTTTAATGGCTTTTGATTTACGGGTTGTTAAACTGCCAAATTTTATTCTTATTCTTATTTATTTTTCTAAATGTTGGTGGTAGAATTTATGTTTTTCGTCATAAAACCAATCCACCTACCAAATTTAATTAGCTAAGCGGTATTCGTTTTTGAATTATCTCATTTTTTCCATTTTTCTACATTTTCGATGTCGAAAAAGTGGGCGTGGTTATAGACCGATTTCGCTCATTTTCCATACCAATCTATTCTGGGGTCAGATAAGCCCGTGTACCGAATTTGGTGAAGATATCTCAATATTTGCTCAAGTTATCGTGGTAACGGACGGGCAGACAGACGGGCATGGCTTCATCAATTTTTTTTTTCGATACTGATGATTTAAATATATGGAATTCTTTATCTATCTCGCTTCCTTTACACCTGTACAACCAGCCGTTATCCAATCAAAGAATCCCGTGTACAAATACAGCTGGGTATAAAAAAATAATAATATGAAAAAGGTGTAGGTAGACATTACATTTTTAAACGGTTTTATTTAGCTTGACTTGAAGGCTGGCACGAATTTTGTAATAGAAATTTAAGTAACTTCCCGATAAGCTACAAGCTTGAAACTTGGAATATAGTTCAGAACCCGCTGACAATGCATTAATAAGAAAAAACTCCGATAGGTGGAGGATGGATCGAAATATTTTAAAAAATCGTATTTGTGGACCGATTTGGCTCATATTTGGAACACATAATACATAAATTAATAGAAAGCGACCTGTGATGTCCGATTTGGCTCATATTTGGAACACATAATACATACAAGAATAGAAAGAGAGCTATGACAAAAACACCGCCAGGTGGCGCAAGGATCGAGATATTGAAAAAAATTGGAGTTGTGGTCCGATTTGGCTCATATTTGCAACACATAATACATACATGAATAGAAAGCGACCTCTGATGTCCGATTTGGCTCATATTTGGAACAAATATTACATATAGTCCGGTAGAAGTGACATCAAAATATTTTGGAGTTCGAGGAGGGACAAGCATACCTGGCGCAGAGTTGAGTAAAGTCTTTAGAAGGATTATGTATTGAGGACTTAAATTGTAACAAATTGTCAGGAAAGAGTCCGTGTAATTATGAGTCACTAAATGAACCAAATAGAATGAGAAATAATAGGCAATTGAATAAAGACTAGAAACTTGAAAATAAATTAATTAAAAAAAAAAATCTTAAGTTAAACGGTTTTATCGAAAACAATACTTACACGAAGTAATAATAATACTAAAAGCTAGAAAATAATTAGGTAGGTCCTAGGTACTAGTCATCACACTCCTCATCAATCTAGGGCGTTGATCAGACAATTAATTAAAAGCGATAGACCCGTCAAATTTCTATTAATAGTCATATATAAGACCAACTGAACTAAAAGTTTTTAGAAATTTCACGCGCCCAACGCTTTTAATTAATTGTCTGATAAACGCCCTAGGTTGATTAGGAGTGTGATGACTAGTACCTAGGACCTACCTAATTATTTTCTAGCTTTTAATATTATTATTACTTCATGTAAGTATAGTATTTAATAAATATGAAACTGACTTCAATGACGTAAACGAGATGATTGACAACCTGGAACAATGGCATAAAACTGCGGATGAGTATCTGGGAGGCTTGTAATACGAAAGCTAGGGGTAGGCGGTATATGATCCCGAGACCCAACATTTATCTATGTAAACGAAGCGCTTATAGGTCGGTTCATTGATCAGAAAAAGGTGGTTGGAATAAAAATATAAACCGGCATAAGTTTTACAACAACAAAGCTTAAAAAAACCAGAGTTTATAGAAATTCATTGATGGTAAAAAATAAATAAGTGGCTTATCAAAACTTTATTTTAAACAGCTCTGGCTGACCCTGAAAACATTTAGACAATATGGAATAATCGAACCCAATTGTCATAGTTACGACTTTATCTGGCTAACCCTTTCCATCCATGGAGAGGAAATAACTCCACTCTGCATTTTCTAGTTTACCATAATTGGCCCATTCAACTTCCCTGTCCCTTTTATTCTTCCGTAAATCTTAACGTTTTTCCTACACTTCCTGCTCTTGCTCTTATCCAAGTCCTTATTTTATCCTTACTCTTCCTGTAAGCCTCTTTTTACTACTTTCTCTCAAACCATTACACTTATTCTTATTTTGTAGTACCAAAATTTTCCCTTGCTACTATTTTTAAATTCATGACCAGATTATGAGGGCCGTCGCAATTTTGTTGTTGTGCTACTGAGATCTCTTGTTTGGTTTAATTGCGTCATGAATTGAAGCTGAAACGAAAGAAAGAAAAACCAACATGATTAACCGTTGTGTAAACAAATTTAAACTTTTTTGATCGTAGCTGCCGATTTCTTGGAATTGCCCACACGCAATAGGTATGTGTAGTACGTTTGTATTTGTGAGGCAAAGCATTGGTACCACACTGCAGCTAATTGCATTGGTATTGTGTATATAATAACCGCTTATATCTGCTACTGACATTGAAATTAATCAGGTGCGCCCGCCAAATGAGGCGCCTCTCTTATTTACAGTATAAAAGAAACGCGAATACCAATTACCAGCTGCCGTTTTGTGGGTAAAAGGAGTGGATAGCCTATGCCTGTTTATGAAAATTTTTGTGATTACATTTAAGTGGAAAAGTGTTTTCTAATTTGTCTGTTTCGACTATTCCACAGAAAATGACAACTGTCCGCCGCCGGGCTTATATAACTGCCGCTTGGCTGTTAGTATAAAAGTTATTGCAGCTGCAGTTTAAGCTATTTCCTTCCAGTGCTTCTGCTTTGGTTATGGTTACTACTTCCGCCTGAAAAACGCTACAGTGATCTGGCAGCTTGTAGGATCTGTTTATTTCCGCACATACACAGTATACTGCATACCCTGCTCCTTCCACTACTCTAGAATCATCGGTGTACACGCGTATCTTCTTGTCCGCCATTTCGTCAGCCTTGCGCCAACCAAGCCAATTGTGGCTCCAATAGCTCCTTCGAAGCGCAGATACGGAATCAGAAAATAACCTTACTTTCATTAGTTTATTAAAGCTTATTTTTATATATCGTTTTTGTAACAATATTAGAAGTCAATAAGCTCATTGCATGATATGCCCTCGGAGAGATTTAAAATTCATGAGTGTTTGTTGAGGACCTTACTTTTCAATTGCCTATTCAGTCCAAAGTAGCGCTTGTTGGCAAGACGCTCTACAAGTCGCTCATCATACCTGCCTCGATGTATGGCTCGAAGTCATGGACGGTGTCGAGAGAAGATGAGGTGGCTCTTGGAGTGTTAAAGAGAAAAGTTCTCCGGACAATTGTGCTGATATGACGATTGTGCAGGGAATAAAAATCCAAACGCTTTGCATGTTATGCCAACGGACGAAGACGCTCCACCAAGAAAGTATTTCAGTCGAAACCACTGTCTGCAGTAGAGGCAGGCGGAGACCTCCACTGAGTTAGCAGAGGCAGGTGGAGGAAGACTTGAGCTCCCTTGCTGATACCAACCTGTATCAGTTATCGCGAAGCGTGGATAGCTTGCGTGATAATGATGAGGTTTGATGAGAAGAGTTGCATGACAGACAGACATATTTGGAAGATTTGCGAGACCACTAGGGAGAGACGACCCTGTTTTAAAAAATTGTTTCTTATCCCAAGAAATAAGTAGGCAAGTACGGTAGACAACCTATAGTATTCGATATCACTGCGCCCAATTTTCTCGTCACTGGACCAAAACAATTTGCTTTGAAGATACTGAGTCCTTAGCAATAAAGTATATTCTCCGTTTTTTTAATTTAGCATCCATGCCTTAAGGTATGACAGAGAATACTTAGAGCTCACGATAGGCATACTAAGTGAACACTCCCTTCTGGAGTCACACGTTTATAAGTTAGGCCTCATCCGTAACATCAGATGTACGAAGTGCAAGCTGCAGGAAGAAACGGTTGATCACATTTTGTGTTCGTCTCCTGCGGTCGCAAGTTCAAGGCTTCAAAGCGGCAGAGTTGCTAGAGTCAGCGATTCAGCTAGGTTCTAAAAAAACTTCAAGTATCTGCCAAAAGGACGGAGTTATTCTAAATTCTGGTAGCACTTTTGGCATATCCAGTTTATGTGAGATCTTTATTGACCGGCTAATTCAACCTAGCATAGCCCATAAAATTTTTCGTAGCGAATTTGGCGAATTATCTCGTTTACATTACATATTCTCGGCTGGACCCAGAACGCATATTAGAACATATTACTTGACATATCTGAATTGTGTTTGTAATAAAGGAATTCTAACATTGTAAATTTTTACTCTTACTTTTGTATTTTACGCCACTGTAAATTTAACAATATCTGCATACATGGTATTTTATGCTGACTACAAGGCAAGTATTTTGTATGGGAATATAAGTGAGTTATGTGATATTTATAAAAACGTTCGCTCTACTTACTTTTGTATTCATGCGTTCAAAACTAACTTCTTTTTAACGCAGCTCGTTATCATTGCATGGGTAATCAGCGCCTTTGGTATTTTAAACGCCAAAACGCCAAATGCCATAACAATGTGGTTGTTGTTTTAGGAATGACTACCGCAACTGTGCTTTGTTGCAGCGTAACTCCTCTCTCTGTGATTTTCATTTTCTGGCTTCTCCCTTGACTTTCCAAGAAGCCAATGGGGACGAGCGCATAGTGGAGGCGGAAAATTTTAACTTCCAAATTAAATTAGATATATTCAGTCGGTGCTGTTTTCGGAATTCGAAATCCAAATATTAATGGTCTTTTAGAAAATGAAAATATTTTTTATTTGTTACGTTTTTCGCAATACATATTTTTTCTTGAAAATATTAGATCGTGTTTACATTAACACAAAAAATAGTAATTTTATGAGGTATTTTAGCTATCAGTGTGGAACAAATCGAGCTTCATTACAAATTTTTCACAGGAATCGAAAGGCTTTGCGGCTCGAAGAACCACTGGTTGCGGAGCTGTGGCTTGGTACAATTCACCTTTCCTTTTCTGGGGGTATATAGCTGTTGTGGATGCGGCTGTGGCGCTATGATGATGGCGATGTGGTTATATCTGGCGGCGGAGGCGAATGGAGTTGATGGTCTGAACAATATTGTAACCCGCTGATTATAGGCAAATATTGATTTGTTTTGTGTAGTTCCACAAATATTGGAACACCTTTTATTGCTTATTTGCACAATTTTTAAATTTAAAAATCTTAAATTCAACTTTTAAAGTTTAATTTACAATTTATTTTATCAAAATTTAACTAGCGCAAAAGTTACACACGGGTGGA
Organism: Eurosta solidaginis; assembly: GCF_040869045.1. Lineage (NCBI taxonomy): Eukaryota > Metazoa > Arthropoda > Insecta > Diptera > Tephritidae > Eurosta > Eurosta solidaginis. The sequence goes on along the minus strand of NC_090323.1, from coordinate 67,491,870 downwards.
TAAAGATTTCGAATAATAAGAGCAAGTGTCAAAAAACAGGTATATACATTAGACTGGGTCGATTTATTAACCGATATCGCACCATCGATTTTTCGATAAGATTTCGGCTCAGGAAAAAAAGTTCCACTACGCATACCCAAAAAAATAATTTTCGAGCATGCGAAATTTAATTTTTTTTTTTTTTACTTTTTTCGACTTTGATTTTTAAGGTTTTTTTCATGACCTACTAAAAAAATTTTCATTTTCATGTATACCCTGTCCGACCCTTAAATGACCGCTAAAAACGTTGTCGATAACAGTTTTTTGAAAAAAATATTAAAATGTTCGAGCCTGCGAAATTTTATTTTTTTGACTTTTTTCGACTTTGATTTTATTGTTTGCTTTATTTTCTTTATGTAGTAAAGTATCAAATGCTTGTCTACGGTTGTCTTCAAGATTTGCTTAATTGTGGTATGTAGCCGCCGTGTTCAAGTAATCAGGCTAGAATATTGTTATATGTATTTGGCAGTAGGTTTTAAAAATCCATTACAAGCTAATTGAAGTATATGGGAGCTACGGGAAACATAAAAATCGCACTTTAAAAATTTTCCCCTCTAGCAATGCAAATCGACCACTGTGGAGGGTTGGTGTTGGTGCTCTAACTGATGTTGCTGCTGCCGACTATGGCAGGCGGAATGTTGTATATTTGCTTTTGAAGCGTATAGACATGTTGTAAGTGGCAATGATGCTACGAGTGCAAACCAAAATATACAACAACATGCGTTTGTAGTATTGATTAAACATACACGCCATGTAGTCAAACTTCTTATTGCAAAAAGACTAGTTCACTCTCCTTCCAAAACACGGCGCTGCGTTTGCATCATACAATATGCTAATATTTCCAGTTTTTGCGTCCTTTGCTACCAAACCGCGGCGTCGATTTAATTTCTTTCTTGGCCGTAGCGTCTTCATCCATTCGCAAAACATGATTAAATACCTTACTTACGATTTTTAGCTAAACCTCTGACACCAAAATCGATTAATCATTAACCAAGGAGATTATTTCATCTTTTTTTGTGGAGGTAATAGTTTTGATTTTAAGTAATTAAAAAAATGGATGGTTATTCTATCTTACACTTGGGTTTGTTGCTTTTTTCGTATTTAAAGTTGGCATGTGAATTTCGCATACTATTGATAGTGATATTATTTATCACTATTGGTCTAGTTAGACGGCCGACATGGTGTGACAATAGCGTGGTCCACCTACCACACCATCCAACTTAAACATTTATTTTACCTATCTTTGAGGGTATTCTGAAGCTAATATACGCATGTTGGGAGCAGGTTGGTCTACCAATTACCATACAACCATACTTGATATATCACGTTCAGAGCTCGATGTAATATCAAGAACATTGCTAGATGTTAGACCAACATATGTAGAGACAATTGCTCTATTGGCTATCTGCAAATTGGCAGGATGTAAAAAATAGGGATTCGCCTCTCTCATTCGTATCTCCTCCTCCCCACGCATTGTGCTGAGCATTTGCATACGCGCCTATGACCAACCTCCTTTTGCATCCTTCCTCCTATACTATCCTCTTGCATTCTACCGGTGGAACCTCCGCAGTGTGTGCCATATATCAGGATGTCAGGATAAATGCCTGCTTATTCTTCTGCTTTGCGGACCTCGCAGTAGTTTCATTAGGGAGCATATATGACTGCAGCTCGCAACCTTCCTACCGTTTGCGCATAGTAAACGCCAAATCTGCGCATGCTGAGCCCAGAAACCTTTCCTCCCGATGAGAGCGATGACTCCTGGATTAGCGCCTCATCAAACAAGCCCTTCTCAAGAGCTAGGAGGATTTCGCTCGAAACTAGTTTGCGTTGGTCTCTAAAACCAAAACAAATTAAAAATTCTGAAACAAGATTCAGGTTCAATGTACCAAAAGGCTTTAGAAAAGTATAGACTCTTTCGGGCACCCAATTTTTCGGCCTATGTAATCAGTTCGGTGCACACACGATAGTTTTACATAAAGGGTGAATATTAGGATAAAAGGATTAAATTTTTCGGAGTCTATCAATAGTTTTCGCAGGTGTAGTTTTTTTGGCTTCATCTTTTATACGTTGACCTAAATATGCAAATATGTATTGATCTTTTTTCCTAATTTTTTTCCAAGTTACAGTTCTTAAAATTTTCGACTGGATCAGAACGGGAACCTAAAATATCGCCTTGTTCAATTCGCCAGTTGAAAGCATGTTAAAGAGATCGAAGGCAACCTAGTAGGGTTGGTAGAAGCGCACTCGCCTGGAACTAGAGATTTTACCTACAGGGTAAGTATATGAATATTCTATTACATATATATGTACATACATATACATAAATATAGATCAATGAATGCGCGTGCGTGCGCTCATGTACTTTACAAGCAGCTAACAACTCCACCTGCAAATTACAAAATTACCAACTGATAATTTCTACCTTAGTTCACTTATTGCAGACAAAAGGTGAGCACTCACATGCATGCATCCAAAGAACAACGTGCATACTACTTGCAAGATGTAATATTTCTCGCTTGGCCTGTGTTTTGGTTGAAAAGTCGAACATTTGCTGCGGTTTGCGGCTGAGCTAAAATCTTACTTTTAATTTGCTACAAGGATAAGTAGAAGGAAAGAAATAAGAACTAGTAATTACACTTTAATTGAAACATTATATACCAAGCTGTAGCTACACTTCTACCAAATATGTAGAAGTTAACTCATGTATGGAGTTAGAGGTAGAGGTAGGGGTAGAAGTTGGGGTAGACGTAGATGTAGAGGTAGAGGTATATTTGGTTAGGTCCCCAGAGCACCACCTATACAGTGAGACGAGAGTACTCCCCATTAGGGGGAGAAATTAATTACTGAAAATACAGTTTTTATTGAGTACCGAGAAACCAGGGCACCCGAACAGACATCCGATTAAAGAGACCCCGCCTCCCTTAAGTAGTCATCCCTGCAATCATTATGAGGAAATACAGCACCTGAGAACACACATGACACCAACGATCTTCTTATTTGAAATGTGGAATCAACGGCTCTAACACTCCTCTCAATTTCGTCTACTCCAGTTGAAACTGCAAGTTTCCGTGGACTCCGGTTAGAGGATATTGATGAAAATTTGCAAATGGTCGCACCTATTGGGTGGGGTGGAGCACTGCTGCAGCAACAATAACCAGGTAGAGGTAGATGTAGTGGTAGAGGTGGAGGAAGAGGTAGAGGTAGTGGTAGAGGCAGTAGTAAAGGTAGAGGTAGATTTGGAGATAGAGAAATAGGATGTTAGAAGGAGAAATAGATGGAAACATGAATATAAATAACAAGAGAGAAAGGAAAACGTAGAAGCAGAAGCAGACCAGGAGGTGGGGGAAAAGAAATAACGAGAGAAGGACAGTGAGCACGAAAAAAGCAGACAAGGAGGAAGAGGGAGATGACGAAGACGGAGGGGCAGAGGACCACAGAAAGAAAAGGCGAGATAGGACACAGAGAGGGACTACCCCTTTTCGCAGATATTAGCGAATCGACTTTCGAAAACTACCTTTTCTGCTAGTTTTGAGAAACACCGTTTGTTGTCGAACATATTCATGACGCATTGAGTTTACCGGCTGTTGCTGATTGTTATGAAGATAAAAGTATCGCCACGGGAACCTAGAAACCACTATGATAGACGTTATAATTTAATTTAATTCAGTTTTTGTCCCCACATGTAGAACGATTTTTGTTTACATTTCAGCATAACCGGTTTCTTTATGACGTTATGCTCCTGGCATTGTTCCCTAACCGACAAATCTTAAGCCTTTCACCGTTATCTTTTGAGCCAACTGATATGAATTAGTCAACGAATTTTAATATGTTGATAGTTTGTATGAAAGTCGCAAAACACAGCTAGGTATAAAAATGATAAAAGATTGCAATAACAAAAATCATCTGCAACATGTACCTACGCAAGTGTATTAACAAGTAGCTTCCTATTTCGCCGACAACTAGGTACGTTATGCCACATACATACATACTCTAGCGTACCGGACTTTTCACTCTTCACACACCAAAGTCATTTCCATGCACATACATCCATGTGCATATGTTTGCTATGTCCGCTTGGATTGCCTTTACTACGCTCTGACTTGGCCGCCAACACTTGTTTGTTCTTCATGTTGCTGTTCATGTACACTTTGTTGTTGCTTTAGTTATTGCAGCGTTGATTCACTGTCTCAGCTTAATTGCTTATGGACTAGTTTACTTTAGTGGGAAGCACATTTTGCGCGTTCAACACTACGCAAGAATAAAAAAATTAAATAGAAAATTAGAAAGAAATTGTTGAGACAGCAACAACACCTAATTTGTTGCTGCATACACCAAAAAGCAACGTACACAACTACCACTTGCACACACATACATATGTACATGGAATTTAGTATTAACTCTTTAAATAGCAAAACCAAACTACCACACTATTAGCAATTTTGTAACGCCGCATGACGACACACCGCCTCTCCTCCCCCCTTCTACTGAGTATTTACTCATTGAGCATTGTTTTCCATTTTATAATTAATTAATTTTTCAAGCGTGTTGATGTTTTAGTATAAAGTACGATTTAAAAGGCTTTTATGTATGTAAGTACGTATTTATGTTGCGTCTTGTTGTTCCTGTAAATTGTCTCTATGATCGTAGTCGCCATTTTCTCCGTATTCTTCCACTTGTTCTTAGCTCAATCTTGTTAACAAGTTGATTAGTGTTTTGCTCCAACTTGCCACTGTGTCCGCCTTCAGTCTGGTGAGCTAACCGAGTATTATGTAGCAGAGGAAGCCAGATTTACGCCATCGGCACTCCACTCCTCTTCTTCCTTGAAATGTTCTTCTAATTCGACTAAAACCCATTTATCTAGTTTATTAGTTGTTTAGTAGTTATCTAACCGAAAACTTTTGTGTAATAGAATTTTTATGGATTGTTTTATCAATTAGCGTCATTACACGCGCTAAGTTTAATTTGTTCAAAAATACGCACTGCTTTTTCCCCCAATGACTGGGACCGACAGAAAAAAGGTAGTGTGGAACAAGCAGTCGTGAAGTTCGATGTGTTAGTATACAGGTGCATGTCTACAAAACTAATGTTTTTAGTAAACTATAAGCTCGTCCAAGGGTTAACTTTACCAGTATCAAATTATCTCGGGCTTTGTGAGAAGATCTTCAGCGACTTCCCAACGGTAACAACCGAATCTCAAAAGTTATTATTTAATATTAGCTTATATCTATATATAGCGAGTAACGATCGTCCACCTATCTTTTTGTTATCGACCTGCTATCGCTCAACCATCTGCTTATTGATGTCTTTTCGGCTTGTAGTCGACTTTACATATGTAATCTATTTGATAGTGAAGTATCTGTTGCGTAAAAAAACCATGATAACAAGCTGAACACAAACTGGAAGTGCTCCGTTAAGAATAAGATAATTTTTCGATATAATACCGATAAATGTTTCATTGCAAATCGATAACTATTTCGTAACACGCCGATCGAAATTTGGTAATACTCCGATACCAAATCGATAACATCTGGATAAATAACCGAACACTTTTTGATAACAAAGCTATAACGCTTTGGTCACATATAAATAACTTGCGATAAATGATCCATAACGTTTCGACTACAGATCGATAACTTTTCAGCCAATAAAGGATATTTTCTGTATCAAATCGATAACATTTTAATCAAAACTCTATAACTTTTCGATAAAATATCGATAAATTTTGGTGAAATATCGATAACTTTTTTCAACAAACAGATAAATTATCGATAAAAAGTCGGTAAATCATTTTATAACCTTTGTTATAGATGCCAAACTGATAACCATTTAGTTAATTATCTAATTGTTATTAACTCGTTTTCACCGCGTCCCACAGTGTTTCGTGTAGAACAAGCTAGCTGGACAAAAACAAAGTTTCCAAGAAAAGTGTAATGAGAAATGAAAGAAAATAAACAAAATAACGGGATTTTTGCTTTTTTTTTTTTGATATTTCTGCTCATCTATATTAAGTAATTGAAGTAAGAAGGCAGGAGTGGCCGTAAAATGCATTGATTAATTTGCAAAATTCTTGTTGGATATTAAACTTCATATTTCTTTTAAGTGAACACTTTTATATAATTTTTTGATGGATTCTAAGCTCGAAGGTAAGTAAAATTTTTTAATAGTAATTCTTTCACAATTAGAGTATTTTCAATATATTTAACATTCCGTTATTAAGAAGAAAAGGTATTTTTTCTCTATATTTTTAAATTTAGGGACAAAAAAGTTACATACATCCGCGGACATCCGGGCTAAATTTTATATATGTTATAGCTGCAAGTATTCTCTAATAGTCGAACGAAAAAACCATTGCGAATTCTTTGCACATATTTTTAAAAATTTTTTTTTTGTAGATTTAGTTATCTCTACATATAAAATAGGATGTATGTACGTACCAGCTCCGACGAGATATTTGAACCTTTAAAGCTGATCTACAAACGGCAAAACCAATTCCCAGGTACAGGGAGCAACAGGTAGCCATAAAACACACAAAAATAAACGCGCAAGGTCAACAAGGGCACACCAAAAGCAAAAAGGCGAAGATCACTGACTTCAACCTGCCACAACCTACCGCACCAGTCACAAAGGCATAAAAACAGGTACATACAAAGCAATCCTAATGCAGGTATAACCACACTGGAACGCTACACAAAACAACCCCATTTGTTAACATCTACGCCAATACCTGAATGTAATATAAATAATGCACAACTGATAACAAATCAGAACGATCAACGACACTTAAGATGGGAGCACAACAATCATCAACTATTCACCCTGTCGGAAAATCAACAACACAAAGCAGTTTAGTTATAACCCTAACAAGAACGGAGTTTTTTGACATTTGGGTTCAATATTCGAAGGAAACCAGATATAAAGAATTATTGAGTTTTGTTGTACTTAAGTACGATCTAAGCGAAGCAGCCGAGTATTCGATAAAAAGTTTAAGCTTACAAATATCGGCATATTCGTCGAAGCTGGATCAAAAGTGGAACACTTCTGGAAGACATAAGGAGCGATTTTTGAATAAAAACTCGGAGTGACTTTCGGGTCCAGACTTCACATTTACAATAACGGTGGATTCAAAGTTGCTATCAGACCAGCCAACCACTTCTTCAGATAACCTCGGCCCCGGAAAACGAAAGAAGGACTTTGTTAGCTTGCACTCTAGAAGTCCTGGTGAATTACTTTATGCGGCAGAAGTATCAACGCGTATGTCCGGCAACAGAAATGTTGCTAACATTATAAAAAATCACAGGAAATCACTCAAATATCCGGAACAAAGATGACATGTGAGCCAGATGCAATATGCTTGAGCAATGTAGGAGCTTTAGCATACTGCTTAGATAGCAAGTCGACGACTCATAGGTACAAAACGACTCGGAAGTGGAGCATCAAGGCAGGCCATAAAGTTTATCCATTATTTTATAGTCTAAGAAAAGCTAAGGCAGAATGCTATCCAAATGAAATTGATGTGGGTGAAACACGTGCGGAAATTAAAGTCCAGTCCGTATTAGATAAAACTGTTGAGCGTTTAGTTTTAGCAAATCAAGAAGTTTTGTTAGTTTGTTACCTACAAACTTGACGTATACTTTAATCAGCAAGTGGGGTTGCGATGGAAGCTCTGACCATAGTACATATAAGCAAAAGTTTACATGCAGTTCTGACACTGATGAGTTTTTGTTTATACTTTCTTTCGTTCCTCTTCAATTACAGGATGAAAAAGATAACATTGTTTGGCAGAAGCCTCGACCTTCTTCTACCATGTATTGTCGTCGAATTAAATTTATTTTTTCTAAACAAACAAAAGATAACCTACCCTATAACTTTTTGTTGGATCAGGTTTTATTTAATTTAAATCTATTGTCTTTTCTACTTTGTATGATACTTTACTTTTAAGTTTTTGTAATAAGTAATTTTCACATAATTAATTTAAATATTTACATTGTTATTATTGTAATTCACTTTTACATTCCTCACTGGTACTATAAAATAATTTTGTAAAAATTGTAGTGCCAGGATAAATACTCAAATAAATAGAAAACATGTATGGACATATGTACAGTCACTCACATAAATAAGTAGACACCCCTTTTTGGACAATTCTTACAATTTTCGCTTTCGCAAATTTATTCTAACTAATTTCCCATAAGAAAATTTGTCACGATCTATAACAAAAACTAAATTATATTTAAAAATATTTGAAAACTTCGACGAATTTTCATATTTTAACTTATTTTCCATAAGAAAATTTGTCACGATCTACATATAACAAAAACTAAATTATATTTAAAAAATGTTTGAAGAATTCGACGAATTTTCATAAAAAATTTTAATTTTTTTCCGAATTTTTAGAATTTTTTAGAGTATTGAGATTTGTGGTCCATTCAATTTAAGTACAATAAAGTAATATTCTTGACTCCTTTAAATTTTTTTGGATCTATGTCACTTATTCACATGAGTTACTGTATATGAAATAAGCAAATGTATGCATATGAAGTAAAATTTTGGAAAAAAATAAAAAAAAGAACATATGGCTGAAAAAAATGACGTAGTTGTAATAAATGACTGCATGTGAAACGGAAAATCTCATAAAATAATTTTGTCCAGCTAGCTTGTTCTACAGGAAATACTGTGCGTCCGTAACACACCTATGTATGAATGTACAACAAACCGATAACTCATCTACAACAAACCATCATCACATTGATACCACGCCGGCCGGTTTCGTTTCCGGCTTCGGTTTTGATGAAATATTAGTATTTCTTTTTCTCTCCTCCTTTTTCCTTCCTTTCCTTTGCTTGCCTTTTCTTTTTTTCTTTCCCTTTCCTTTCCTTTCCTTTCCTTTCCTTTCCTTTCCTTTCCTTTCCTTTCTTGTCTTTTCTTTTGCTTTCCAATTCTTTCCTCTCTCTTCCTTTCCCTTCCATCCATCCATCCTTTTCTTTTCGTTTTTTTTTCTCTTCTACCATTCGCCTGGGACTACACGCGAGCACAGGAGAGCACATAGTCACCGTCATGATGTAAAGGTCGTGCTTGGAAGCTTTTACCATAGAATGGGCAGAAAGTCCGCAGTCAAAAAGTGAAGGTTTCGCGAGAAAAGAAAATCTTTTGTGCTGAGGTTGATTGACTTACATTTTAAATAGTCATTTATACCAACGTGTTTATATATGAAAAAAATAAAAACACGAAGCTTAGTACTTGGCGTTTTACGGTTAGAAAACACACAAACGTTATGGATGGCAAGCTTCTTTTGCTTTAGATTCTCGCACAATATGAGGACACGAATTACTACTTTATTGAAGGCAAGATCTGCATCCGCCGATGCGTAGGGAAAAACATGGATTCAATACCAAAAAAAAAAGGTTGACAATCATTTGCAGTGAGCTAAGTTAATTCCGCAGTAATTCAAGCAATTCCCGAGACTCCACAGGAGTATATTCTTTTATAATCTCTATTTGATTTCCTTTGATTATTGATCCACTTCTTCGCAACATGCTTTCCAGAACGCGAGATTTCTATGCTTGATGGCAGCGCCGATATCTTTCTTGGTTTTTTGTATGCTTTTTTAGAGCCTCAAAATTTGCCGCGCATTTGCGAGTACCGTCGCCTAAGAACGTTAACCGTGAGTACATCCCGCCTTAGTTTTTGATATGGCGCATTCGCTCAGCAGAGTTTATTAGCAAACTTTTTGAAAATAAGGTTATATCGGCGATTTATTAACCAAACCCTGGCCCTCGATATCCTGTGGTAGCATCAGTGTTGAGTATGCCTTAACTTAGCTGCCATTTCCAGGAAAGGTACTTTCGTTCTAACTTCACGCTAAAAATTTTAATGGAATCAGATTGAAGCAGCTCAAATCAACGCGGATCACGTGCTGGACTTCAATATCCATTATGAGTATCTTTTGCTCTGGAAATGTTTTAACAGAAAAATTGCAGCTTGGCGGTGCCCTCGTAGCTGATGGGACCACCATTTTGGCTTACGATGAAATTCTTTTGACCAAGACTCCTTGGTGGGAAGCTTGTTTTGTTCCTTGATCTCTTTTTTAGTTTCTTTGTCCCTAAATCTTCAGTCTGTGAGTCAGCACTGTCTTATTTTTTCTCCCGTTCTCCTCTTGCTTCCTCATCCTTCCATGTGTACAGAGCTTAAACGCAGCACTAGTCAGGAGTTTTTTCTACAAATCCTACACCTCCAACTTAGTGACGACGTGCTTTGACCGTACACGCGTACGTACTACTAAAGTGACAGCTTACCACCATAGCCAACCCCGAGTATAATTTGTAAAATCGTGGATAGAGTTCCTATCATATTGTAACGAATTTAGGGAAATTCCGCTTATTCCAAACCTTCTGCTAACGTTCGAACCGCTAAACTGTTGAATAAATAGCTCCAATATTAAATAATGCAAAATGGTCTTTATTAGACCACTTTGAAAATACTTCACAATAACATTTATACTTCACAACCAATAGCGTGATTAAATCAAAACTGATTACTGATTCCTCAGCTTGCGCTGCTTTTATACTCTCAGTTTTCTCGTTCATCCATTTCTCCTAAGATCTAGTCATTTCGCGAAACTGTATGCCAAAACAATTGTAACCCTTGCTTGGTTATTAGCTATATACATGTATACCTATTTGTAGTTTATGTTTCTCTTATAGCCATATTCGGGTGTATGCGCGAGTATTATTTCGGCTGATGATTACATGAGTTTGCGAGTATCTCTTCGTTGCCTTGTATGTACATATGTGTGTAAATGATGATTGATTTGTTTACGTACATACGAGTGGCTGCTTAGTATCAGCTTAGTGATAGTAGGATCAGGTTAGTGATGCTAATATTCCTCACAATATTATATTTGACTTCCACAGTACCACCTTGTGGCAGTCATTCCTCTATCGACAACCTGAGATGGCACTTGGTATGGAAACGATACCCCAACAAGACTAACCATACGGAAATAAATGCAATTTGATGTTGAAGACACCATGCGTACAGGAATATTTAAATATAAAGCATTTTTTTCCGGTTGTCATTTTATCATACTAAAACGAACTGGCCGAAACAAATTTCCAAAGCCAAGTTAATTATTTCCAGAACTAAAGAGTTAAAACAACGCAACCGGTTTATATATTTAGATTAAAATTTTCTCTATATCTTCATAAAGATTATATCCCAAGCTCACGAATTTTAGCTAAAGTTTTTCATGTCAATTAAACTAGTTAAAACATATTGATAAACCTCTGCTTTTCACATGCTGTGCTTAATCAAGAAATCTCAAAGGAAGAATTAAAAATGCTGTTAAGTTCTAGAGAAATATGTCGGTATTGGTCTGAGTATACAAACATCCGTACATGCTAACATAAATGCTGTTATATATAAATCTTCTTATGCGCTAACATTCGTATTTATATAAATATTTTTATATGGATAACTGCAAAAAGTGTTAAAAAATAATCAAACAAGTTCGCTTACTAAGTCTTTCGTTTGGAAAAAAACAAAGGTGAACCACTATTTTAAAAATGATTCTTGCTTAACAATTGATTCTTTCACACTTCAGAAATCTTCTATTTTTAGGTATTAATGCAAAATAATGCAAATAATACTTTTGTGCCCATACAAAAATGTCAAACAAGGTTACTACACGTATGCCTTCACCTTGCGAATGATACATGAGCACCAATAAAAATATTAACGGCTGACGATACGTCACTTTGTTAATTACACACAAGCAGAAATCGCTTACATTTATTTGCATTTTAACTGTGTATGTTAAACTCATTCAAAGTAAGGCATTGTGGAATTTAATCAAGAAATATTAGTTGACCCAGTTAGCCCAAGAACTTGACGTTTGGATTACCAACGTTCGTCAATCGTTTCTGTAGAAACGTATTCAGTTTTCAGAGTAATCCATGAGAACACAAAGCCTTTAGTATTAAACTTCTACTAAAATTGATACAACCCTGCTGAAAACAATAATCATTTGCCAAAAAACCTAACTAAAAATGGACTATTTTGTGGGATTCCGAAAAGTAACTCAATTCTAGTCAGAAAACAGATTGCAACAAAAAATTTTCAATACATATTTTTTTTATCTTTCAGGACTTAAGTTAGCATATGATTTTGTGGACTTCAACAGTTTCAATAACAATGCAAAAAATTTTGCAAATAAATGTAACGACTCCTATGTTCAGATATGACTTTATGCATTCAGAAAAGAAGCCACCTCGAGCTCAGCTTAAGATGGACAAGATACACCGCTGTTCGGAAGATATTAATTGACCATATAAAAAACCACGGAAAAACCAGTCGGGTGCAAATCATGTGAAAAACTACTAGTAAGGTAGATTTGGGACAATTTGAGAATAGTTATAAAATATTAAATTCATGGAGCATTGATATTGGACAAAAAAATTTATACTTGGCGCGATTTATCTACTGATTTTGCATTGGTTTTTATATTATAACGAATTTTGTGAAATCCTGGTTATTGTACACCTTCTGCAAACGTTCGTATCGCTAAATTGTCGAATAAATCACTTCAATATTTAGTATTGCAAACTGGTATTTATTAAGATTACTTTGAGAGTAGTATTTCACAATTATACTTCACAACCAAAAGCGTTTTTAAATAAAAACTGATTACTGACTACCCAGCTTGTGCTGCTTTTATACTCTCCGTTGCTTCATTCGCATATTTCTACTAAAGTCTAGATGTTTCGTCTTTTAAAATTGCTGTATCTCCTGCTTAGTAATTGAGCTACATATATGCGTGAGCAAAAACTTCGCTGATGACTACATCTATGTGTGAGTTATCCCTTCGTTGCCTTTTATATATGTGTGTAAATGATGATTGGTGTTTTCGTGTATATACGATTGGCTGCTTCATATTTTTTTATTTCTGCGTGATTATTTATTTAGTATCAGCTTAGTGATGCTAATATTCGTCACAATATATAAGATTAACCGATTCGATAGCCTACCTAAATTTCAATCAAGCCGAAAACAAATTGCTTCAAGTCCTCTTGCTAGAAAGAAAAGGCCAGAGATATTAAGCTTGTCGGAGGGGGACACTTGTGCTAAATTTTAGCAAAATGTTCCGTTAATAAGAGTGTTTCGAATAGGCCGGTCGCTGGTTCATTTTCAAAAAAACTATGATAAAACCGATGCCACAACTCGAGATAACAAAAGAAAGAGCTGTTCCAAAAGTTAGTGGACTGCTCCATGATTGGAGCTTGATTGTGCTGTCCCCAATTTTTGAGAAAGTGATTTCGAAAACTCCTGCATTTCGCAAATATGAATTCGAAAGTGAAGGTATTCAACTTTTTTGAAACCAGGCTTAACAAACAAAACATTACCAGCTTTGAAATGGATACTCAAAATTGTTAGCCCGTAGTACTATGAACTGAGTTAGATAGGAACACTGCCAGTGAGGGTAAGACGAATAGGTCGTGATTATATTAGCAAGAGCAGTAAGAGTAAACTAATGAACCAATTTTCCTGAAAAAGTCTACACTTATTTTTAGCAGCTTGGAGAAGGGCACCGTGTCTGCTTTTCATAGGCCTTCAAGAATTGAAAGTGAGTATCCTTTCGCGTACTCAAAGAGAGCACAATTTTGCTATGGAGTGCAGACCCCTGCTATATTGCCACTTAAGATGTCTTTACCACCTTATGATGTTTCCACCTATTTGATATCTTTAATTGTACAGATACTTCCCACTTTGAGTAACAAACGAAATCTACTTTACTCAGTATTATAATAGGGGCATTTTTAAGCAAGGTTGCTGCCTCATTTTATTACAGATAGTCTTTTTATATACCTCTTCTATCTCGGACGCTGCACAATCGATATTGAAGAAATTTGAATAATTTTCAGAAGCTTGGGAAAGAATACCAGCTGAGTGAAATTTCAATATCTCATAGGCCTTTGCAGCACGGACAGAATTTTGACTCAGGTAGCACTCAAAATTTGTTGCATTTATTATAGGTATTAGAAACATATGTCTTACAGAGATGGGAGCTACCAGACTATCTGCAAGCTAGTTAGTTCAAAACCTAGTGAAGTTTCGTCTTATTCTGTATAAGGAGCCTCTGGGTCAACTTAAGGTTATATTTCGCGCCCAGATCGTACATTTTTTGCCATATATTGGGACTATTTCCTGGCTCAACGAGGGACCATACGAAGATTGTAAGTGGGTCCAATCGGGGAACACTTTGCTAACTTCTCGGGTCCATTCCGTAACGATAGACTTTGCAATGTGCTGAACCCGGAAGAGTGCCCCAAACAAAATTTTTCGAAATATGCCACAAAATATTGGAAAGGAAGATTGGTTTATGGCATTAAAAATAAATATTTTTGTTCCAAATAAAAAATTTAGCAAATTTTCGTTAAATAATTTTGCTGACTTCTTCCATGCGGACAGATCCCAGAATAAAAGCTTGTATTTTATAAAAGCGCTTATGCAAATTTAATTCTTGCTTGTTGGGAATGTTTGGTTTAGTGAGTGAAAAATTATGTTAAAACGATTGTTTGCCTATGCAAATGTGGGAATAAATTACTTTATTCATACCCATTCCTTTTTTATTAATCCATTCTTAAATATTTTTGCAACGTGTGGTTTTGTATTTTCGTGCAATGATTGTCACTTAACAAGTTGTTAATTTTGTTCAAGGACACATTTTTTCACACCATCAACTGGAATACATTACATTGTTGGCGCGTATGAGGATAAAATAACAATAACGAAGGGAAAGGTTAAACTGAAGAGGAATTTTATATTTATGTTTTCACGCAAATATTGAGCGCTTAATTCAGTTGCTTTTACATGATTTCCGGACAACAGTGACGAGAAAATAGCCAACGGGCAAAAGGCAGTAAAGGTAATTCTCGTATACCGTCCATTTAATATACCTAAAACTTATTATTATTGTTGAAGGTTTCCACAAGCAATACCCTGATATTTATATTTTGGGGGCTGCTGAAAACTGCTGAATACCTAGCTGCTGAGCAATATTTGGGTCCCAAACCGCTGACTAAAAGTTGACACTTAATCTTCTTCTTCTTTTATCGGCTGCTATGAAGCATGGAAATAACTGCCCAAAAGCTTTCTTGTTTTTTAAAGACAAAAATGTTAATTCAAGCGATGATCATCCTCTCATATATATTATATATATCACATGTTTAACTTTGAAGAAAGCTAAAAGCCCCATGTAGATGAGTCTAACGCAATCGTATATAAAATGACTAGATTACATGTATTTTTATGGAGAACGGCAGATCGAGCCACACTGGCGCCATCTGACATGAAAAAGTAGCCAACTCCCAACTTTTGTTGCAAGCAAAACATAAGAAGAAGAAGTCGACATTTGCTTTGGCTAAGAGTGCTTTCACACTTTTCAAGTGAAATTATTTTTCCCACCTGTTGGTATTTTTCTAAAATTCTTCGAGTTAAAACTGAAATTTAACAACTGCATGGGACACAAAATATGTTAGCAAGCATTTGTCTTGTATAGTGGGAATGTTTATAACAGTGATCAGTGCAATTTTGTATGTGAAGGGAAAGGCGAAATTAATTTCAATTGCCAAGTCTAAAGTGTCTTTATATTTACAAACCCAACATATTGCGTCATTGTGCCTCAACAACAACTCACAAACTCCGCTCGATCTGTATTATGGAATTGCCGAACAAAGTCTCTTTTACTATTTAAAAGAGTGCCTATAACTCTGTGAGGAATACAGACCCTCTAACCGTTAAAAAGTGTTCTATAATGCTTTGCTTTAATGCTGAAACATGTCTCTTGATTTTATGCATTACTTCTTTTGTTGTTTTTATTATGTGATTTTTCTTGTACTTTGTTGATTTTGCATAAATTTTTGTTGTCAATATCCTGAAATGTGTTTGCCAATGAAATTGCATGCAACACGTCACAAACAAGCTTTTATACATATACATACATATGTATGTGTCTCACACAGCATTTCGTCGCATCGCAAATGCATTGCAAAGTTGTCGCATTTATTACGCATGCGCAACCTTGTGCAAGCAAATCCAAATTCAAATAGAATTGGAAATAATTATGGTGTCGTCGTCCATCTCGGCGCTATGGCCATGCCCACATACATATGTTTAGTTGTGTATACACCGCAGGCTATTCATAGCCTTTTTTCTGTTTGTTACACTGAGATGTGGCACATGCGCAGTGGCGTGTGCGAAAATTGTCCAACCAAACTGTCAACGTGCGCTGCTTGAATGCCACAGCAAGCCAACGACAATGCAGCTTTAAATGGCTAGTGGCGCGAAGACAGTTAAATGGGAATGCAATACGTTCGCATTTCTTGATGCGCCTATCAAAATATGGTGTAGTAAATTTAAGAAGTTCACATGGGCAGCATAAAGCTCAGTTGTTATACCACATAAATTGCAATAACGTCAATTAAAGGAATCGCTGAGCTGCAACTACATAAATTGGTACACTTCCTTGGTTTTGGATAGGAGACCTTAGAAATTGAACTATTTTAGTATTAATGATTACTTTGAACCAGGCTTGGCCGGGGGTACGGAATTTGAAGCTCCGCTGGTCACTTGAAGTCTGCTTTTTAACGCTAAGCAGATACTCCCCTTGCAAAATAGCAAGCTATTCCGGACAAAGTGGGCGGTCAGACAAGCTCTTTATATGCACTGAAGCCAATTTTTTACATGGTGATTTGTATTACAGTAAACGTTCCAATGGCAGACAATGCGATGTGATTCAACGTGTCGCGAACAGATGCTTAGAAGGTCTCGAGGAGTAATCATCGCTTTACTAAGGCTTAACTGGTAGCTTTTGGTAGGATAAGAAAAATTACTTCGAACTTAAGGTAATAAAGGTAGCGCACAATATGGCATCTTATCCTCTGCATTACTTATTGCGGAAATCTCCACTTTATTGATGTCCCCATGCACTGTAGAAAGTTTGCAAGCCCTTCCTTGTTTTATGCTGCACATTATATAAATAAAATAATAAATGTAAGGCGCAAGAATCCCTGAAGAGATTAGAGGCCGAGCTTCTCTTCCAATTTGCGTCGTGCTTCTTTTAATTTGTCCTACAAATTACACATTAATTCCAGCATAATGTAGAACCTTATTTAATCCTGTAAGACAATACTAGCGTTATGCTACCAATCAGGCGCAGCACATAGAAAGAATTGGACATCTTTTTTTTTGCTTGTCAATCTTCATATTTTTGCCCAATCAACCCTAATCAGCATGTCCAGATAACCCTGGAAGGTTCCTATACATCTTCCTTTCTTCAGGATAAGAAAGTAGCTCCATGTGACCATGTCAAAACTCTTGGGTCATCGCACCTCTCTTCCTTTTTGGGACTAACAATTGAATCTTGAATGGCATGAAGCTGTACGGAAGGATTGGCCAAGCTGTCCGCTGTCCCACCTATATCATTTCTATAACGGTTTAAGGAAGGATTGTCCGCCTATAGATATAAACTGTATTTAATGGCATTCCATGACGTCGTAATGTAGCCCAGTTTTGAAAATTTAATGCTGTTTCCTCGTAATGCATTCAACTGACACGCTTAACATTTAATTGCAGCCTTTATTTCATTAATTTAAATATGTATAAGTAAGACTTCATGCTGCCAGTGCAAGTGTGGATATTAATTGTCTCGATCCACATCCCAATATTAACAGTTCGGGGATAGTTATTATATTTGTAGCGCGACCCCATCGCTTTGCGTAACTGTCCCCATATTCGCTGCAGGCCAAAGGACTCTAGGCATTTTCACACAAAAGTGCCTATCGCAACTTTGAAAGGCGGAGTGGATATAGTCCTTGTTCAGGAGCCGTGGCTGAGTAGTAACGGCGGAAAATTTTCTGGATTAAGGACGGGAAAATTCAACACCCTGGTGCATGGGGAGGCAGGTAGGCCTAGATCCTGTGTGCTTATTAAAAAGGAATTTAAAGCTTTTATTCTCTCTAATTTCAGCAAGGCTGACGTAACCAAGGTCTGCCTCGAGCGAGGCAGTAACGAATTGTTGGTGGTCTCAGCGTATATGCCCCATGGGGACGTAACGGGACCACCACCTATGATACTGGGCGAAATCACCACTGAAGCAAGGCGGAGAGGCGTTGGCGTAATCATAGGTGCCGATGCTAATCCACACCATAGCATATGGGGTAGCTCGGAACACCAGGGATGAGTCTTTATTTACTTTTATTGTAGATGAGGGACTTTGTATATGTAATAGGGGGAATGACCCGACTTTTATTACTGCGGTTAGGGAGCAGGTCCTGGACCTCACTCTGGTTAGCAGAGTACTGGAAGATCGGATATCTGGCTGGAGGGTTCTCAACGAGCACTCCTTTCTGATCACCGATATATTCAGTTCTCGGTGAACGAAGGACGTCCGGGTAAAAAATCTTTTAGGAACCCTAAAAGTACCAACTGGGACTTGTATTGTAGGAAGTTGGGAGAGCTATTGCTTGAGGCGTCTGGTGGAAAACTTCACCTCGGTAAGCAATAGCGCCTTTCAACTGTCCTGCTCATTGAAAACTTACAGGGGAAGGGGAAGCCGCCCTGGTGGTCTGATTCTCGTGACGCCCTAAGGGCGTCCAGTAGGCGGCTCTTTAACAGAGCCAAGAAGAGTAAATTACCCTCGAACTGGGACCTCTATAAGGTGAGTCTGGGGATTTATAAATATGAAATAAGGATAGCCAAGCGAGATTCATGGCGAAGCTTCTGCGAAAACGTAGAAGGCTGCATTGAATCCGCGAGACTTAGAAAAATACTCTCTAGGAATCGCGCCCCTCGGGGGTATTTGAGAGATGATGGTGGGAACTGGTCGATGAGTAGCGAGGAGCCCTAAGACTTTTACTGGACAATCATTTTCCCGATGTCCCAGTTGCACAGGGATCTTCGCTTGCATGGTCGGCGGTTGCTGGCCATGCATAAATGCCTGCCATTCCACTACGGGAAAATCAAATATCCTGGGCTATAAGTTCGTTCAAGCCCTATAAGTCACCCGGCCCGGATGGCATCATTCCTGCGCAACTTCAAAAGTCTTTAGAGATTTCCTGCCGGTGGTTGCCTATCGTCTATACTAACTGCCTCAGGCTTAACTATATCCCTAAATTGTGGCACAGGGTTAGGGTCATCTTCATTCCGAAGGCCGGCAGGAGATCTCATGTATCACATACAGATTTCAGGCCAATCAGTCTCTCGTCGTTTCTTCTTAAGACGTTTGAGTGGTTGATTGACTTGTAGCTACGGGAAAGGATACCTGGGGGGTTATTGTCGGCTTCACAAAATGCCTACGGCAAGGGCAGATCGACAGAAACGGCTCTCCATTCGATTGTAAAGTAAATAAAGGGGTCCCTAGAACACAAAGAGTATGCTCTGGGTGGGGTTCTCGAGGGGGCTTTTAACAATGTCTTACCGGGGGCAATCGAAAGAGCTCTGGTGGGTTTAGGAGTCGAAGCGGTTCTGGTTGAATTTATTAGCAAACTTCTATGCGGAAGAATTGTCGCAGCGGAGTGGGGAGGGGCCATAATTAAGAGGAAGGTGTGCAGGGGCACGCCACAGGGAGGTGTTCTATCTCCTCTGCTCTGGGTTGTGGTAGTCAACGAGCTTCTTGTGGAGCTGGAAGCCAATGGTTGTCGAGTGGTTGCCTATGCATATGACCTCGCTATCCTAGTCAGAGGCAAATACCTGGGCACCCTGCGCGATGTTCTGCAGGGCTACCTGGATACTGTGGCTAGGTGGGCTGAATCATGTGGATTGGCGGTCAACCCGGGAAAAAGAGAATTGGTTATTTTTACAAGGAGATATAAGATACCCGACTTCAGAACTCCTTCGATTGGAGGGGTACCGTTGGTACTTACTGACAGGGTTAAATATTTCGGAATTGTTCTGGACAAGAAGCTGTCCTGGAGGCCCAATGTGGAAGATAGGGACTAGAAGGCCGCGGTTGCCTTGTACTGCTACAGGGGGGCTATCGGAAAGAGATGGGGGCTCTCGCCAAGAGTAGTACACTGGCTTTATGAGATGGTGGTCAAACCGATTCTGCTCTATGGGGTACTGATCTGGTGGACACGGCGAGCACCTCCAAAATGTTAGTGTCAGTGCAACGGACGGCGTTTATTGGTATCAGTGGCGCTCTGAAAACAACACCTACCTTGGCACATCCAGTAGATATTGCGGGAAAGGCAGCCGCGGCCCGTTCGTTGGTCAGGCTTCGCGATATGGGTTATATGCTTTCTGATTTAGGACACTCTAGCCTTCTTACTAGTTTCGACTTTATCCCCGACAGGACGGACGATTGCATGCCGATAACCGCTCCCTATGCAACCTTCGCCCCAGTCTTTCCCACCGAGGGAGGATTGGGGAAGAGGAATTATCTGAGGCATGGGACCGGTTAACTTGTTCACAGATGGGTCGAAGTTGGATGGAAAGGTTGGCGGGGGGTCTTTTTTCAAGAGCTAAATGTAAGCCGCAAGTTTAAGTTGGCTGATCATCAAGTATTCCAAGCAGAAGTTGCTGCGATTAAGGATGCGGTGGATGAAATGCTATCCAGCACGGTTCGGAAATTTAACATCTACTCTGATAGCCAAGCAGCTATAAAGGCCTTGAGCTCAACTACAGTGCGGTCGAGGGTGGTCTGGGAGTGCCTGACCTCACTTGCGATTGCATCGAATTATTATACAATTAAGATTATCTGGGTGCCGGGCTATAGTGATATTTCGGGTAACTGTCAAGCGGATCTCTTAACCACAATCGGTACATCTGAACCGGATGAAGATGGCTGTAGGGATTTCGGGATTCCGCTAGCCACCTGTGGATTGTTCTTCCGCAGCTGGGCCGCGAGTCAGCTCAGCAAACGTTGGGCGGACACTACGTCTTACAGGGTAGCAAGATCTTTCTGGCCGAAAGTGGATGGCAGGAGGTCTGCTGAAATAATTGGGTTCACTAAGGCTCACCTATCAATGGTCATTGGGGTTTTGACAGGGCACTGTCCCATGGGTATCCATGCGGTGCGTCTCAATATATTGAAAAATCCATCCTGCTGCAGCTTTATGGAGGATGATGAGGTGGAATCACCAAATCACTTTATGCTTGATTGCCCAGCTTTTGCCAGAACTAGGGGAAAGTATTTCGGTCACGACTGACTTGGATCTCCCGAGGAGCTATCCAAGGTTGAGATTGGGATCATTCGGAACTTTATCGTTGCTACCCAACGATTCTCTAAGTAGTTATATCTACGTCACCATTATTTTAGTTTATTATATGTGGTATCACAACGGACCTTCATGTTGTCCAAGTGAGCTTCCCCTATCAGGGCATCTACCACCCAACCTAATCTAACCTATCGCAACTTCGGACAAGTTCGAACTCTTTTAATGTGATGTTGTTTTTCCAACGTCCTATAATCAGTTTACTCCGTTTAATGTTTTATAACAAGGCCCTATATCATCCTTACTTTACATGATATACGTAAGTATGTGCTTAATGCTATCACCATTAAACTTGAACCTCAGGGGGAGGGTTGAAACTGTGTCTGATGACGCAGTCCAAAAAAGGTTTAATATAATGAATCTTTCCGTAGTTGTTGCTGTTGTAGCGATAAGGACATTCCCGAAGGTCTTGGGGAGTGTTATCGATGATGATTTATATAATGAATGTTGTTTAGTTGTTGTTCTTGTAGCGATATTGAGTGTTATCGATGTTGATGGTCCTTTGCCGGATGCAGATCCGGTATGTTCCGGTAATAAGTACCATTAAGATACTAGCCCGACCATTTCGAGAATGATTTAGTATGACGACACCTTCTAGACCCCCTATATCTATTAGGAACTTGGGGTTGCCATAGCCTCGGATGTTAAAGAACAGTATTCGCCATGGTTAGGTGAGGTTCGAAATTGAGCTGGAGAAGCTATATATTGCGCTGGCAACCCCTTGAATCAATTTGGTATTTTAGTCGCCTCTTACTTCAGGTATACCTGCCGCGGGTATATTCTAAGCCCCTAACCCGCTGGGGGTAATCTTTCTGTAGACCTTACAAATTGTATGCCTGTGGATTGAACTAAATAAGCCTTATGAGAGGTGTACATTTTTTGTAGGTACATACATCTATGTACATTTGCATGATTATATATGAGCAGTCGTACCTAAAAATATTTGTATAACTACCTACGAATGTGTGTATGAGTGTCAACAAGCTAATCGATGCATTCGCATTGCCAACGTCCACACAGCGGTGACAATAAATCGTTCATTGTAAAATGTCAGTCGTTGACAAAATATAAGCAAGCTTACCAAACACATACATATACATATATAGGTGCAATTATGCACATACACATGCATGCATACATTCAGGCGCAGCAACATCGTTTTCGAAATCAACCGTCAAAGTTAAGCATGCAAGTGGCAGGCAGTCAGTTACATTGCTTCTAAGGAAATTCAGCTGCTTCAAATGCCCAATGTTTCTATGTATTTACTATGTATAGTGAATGCTCTTCTTGATTTGTTTGTTATGGCTGCTGCATGTTTTTTGTCTTCCGACATTTTTGTCGTTTTTAGCACCTTTTAGGCAGCCTCAACGCCTCATTGCCCCATCGTTTGATGTTGACCAACATGCTGTCACAATAGCTCCAGCAATATTCACGTAGACACGGCAGGCACCAAACGATAAACAGTAGCCAATTGGAGTGTTGACAAGCTGTCGTTGATTACTAAAAAATGCAAAATAAAATGGAAAATTCGCATGTTTTTTTTCTCTTCCAAGAAAAATGTAAGCTACTTAATCATGACTTAATAGAAACTTTACGGTACAGGAAAAATGTTTCAAAAAAATGTGTATACACATAAAACACGCAAGCGCAACTACATGAAGGTATTAAAAAATACATAACATAGGAGCTTTTGACAAATGTGAAAACCCACACCAAAACGTAAGAATTCAGTCCTAAAACATTCCGAGTAAATTGACAAAATTTATTATACCCAGCTGTACTTGTACACAGGGTATCATAACTTTGATTGGATAACGATTGTTTGTACAGGTATAAAGGAATCGAGATAGATATAGACTGCCATGTATCAAAATTATTGGTATCGAAAAAAATATGATTAAGCCATTTCCGTCCGTCTGTCCTTCCGTTAACACGATAACTTGAGCAAATATTGAGATATCTGCACCAAATTTGGTATACGGGCTTATCTGGGCCTTACGGGCTGATCTGAGCGAAATCGGACGAAACCACGCCCACTTTTTCGATATCGAAAATTTAGAAAAATGGAAAAAAGTAGATAATTCAAAAAGGAATACCGCTAAGCTAATAAAATTTGGTAGGTGGATTGGTTTTATGACGAAGAATATATATTAAAAAAAATTTTGGAATATGGGCGTGGCACCACCCATACTTAGAAGAAGAAAATTCGGAAGTTTAACAAGCCGTTAAAGATATCGCACTGAAATGTGGCAGAGACACTATCCTTGCTTAATTATATAGATATCATCGGTTAAAGACCACGCCCACTTTTCTTATAGGCACTTTTCTTAACGCAGTCTTATAATACTAGCAACCACACAATGTAAACAATAACAGCGTTTCAAGTGCACAGCTGGGTATGAAATGTTCGGTTTCATCCGAATGTAGACTCTCTTACTTATTATTAGTAGTAAAACCAGCGGTTTTTTCAAGTTTACAATACATTTCTTAAAGAAGCATGCAATAAAAGAGTTAGTTAAGTCCTAAATTACTATTTTGTCTTTTGGTGTTGTAAAGAAGACAAAATTTTACATCCCGACATTGACTGAAACATTATGTGCACACCTCTGGCAGGCACGAATTTTTGTACATAAGTTGCAAACAGTGACTATAGATTCGCCAATCCACTCTTGCATTTGATTTACGTGAGCAATAATCACTCGAATCATATAAAGGAAAGTCGTGTGTTTCTCATTCCACCATACAGCCAATGAAAATACCATACAATTCCAGCAGGTGATACGGTTAGAAATCTAGCACTGTCTTGGACCGGAAGTACGCTGGCTACTGGAATACGTTGCCTTTTGACCTTACTTACTTACTTACTTCATTTTAATAAGGTATGCCATGCCAGTCGCTTCTTCGTTGGGCTTCCAGTAAAAATACCTTCTTGGCTGCAGCATCATCTTTTATTCGCATAACACGGCCTAGTCTTGTATTTCTACCCTGGACTTCAAAGCTGACGTTGTTGTTTATATTAATGCCGAGGCGAAATAAACCAAGTCTTTTACTGGGCCTCTTTTCATACGCATTTTAAAAGGCACAAATGATTAAAATCAATTTTTTTTAATGTAAAAATGTATTTTTCACGCGTATGAATATTTGATTGCCATTTATCGGATTACAATAAAACTTAGATGAGTTTTATAAGAAAATATGTATACACAAAATTTTAGTGCATATTTGAAGAATTAAGATGGCTAAAGCCAGCAGCATTTATAGGCAGATTTTGACCATATTGGCAATATAAATGCCTTGTGCCTATAAACGCTGAGTGGAATGCGGCTTGGTTGAGCAGTTAAGCAACCATACTCAATCCACACTTATCCGACTTGAACGACTTTAGAAAGAGATTCCGTTGGTTGCATTAAATTAGCAGGAACGCAGGCTAATATCTTCGTCAATGCAAAGGCTGACATACACATTTGACTACCAAGAGGTGAAACATGAGGCAAAGCATAAAAATGACGGCAGGAACAAAGTACGATTTGGAGAAGGGAAGAACTACGCAGCAAGGGGCCACTGTTAGAGCTTAGAAAACACATATTGCCCGCCGAACTGTTTACTCTGGTTTAGCTTGA
The DNA here is from genome assembly GCF_040869045.1 of Eurosta solidaginis. Lineage (NCBI taxonomy): Eukaryota > Metazoa > Arthropoda > Insecta > Diptera > Tephritidae > Eurosta > Eurosta solidaginis. Next base: position 67,466,945 of record NC_090323.1, on the reverse strand, counting down.
TCTAGATGTGAAACATGATCGCTGACTTCAAAATAGTGCAGCGTCAGCAGGCAGGAGCTCTCACGTAAAGATATTAAAACATCCGAATGGTTGAGTCGAGTCATGATTATAAACATAATGGGAAATATGAATTTTCGGGTAAGAATTCAGTCCAGCTCAGGAAACCTTGGCTTTAAGAATTTGATTTGGAGTTTTGAATAAAAACATAAATACTTCCCTATTTACGTTTTAACCAAAGCATTCCTAAAGTGTGCAACTTTCTCTGATATCGGTAGTAGTGAGGTTAAGTCTCTCCATACATACATATAACCGTGGCGTCCATGAAATAACGCTAGTCTCTTCTTATTCTTTTTTGTCAATTGAAGACTTCAAGGATCTCCAAAATATCTCTGTTTTTTTGCTACCAATAGGTGGGTTGAATATATCTTCACCACCGATATCCACAAAATATCAGTTCATTTGTGCGCCAGTTCTATAGAAATTGGAAAGAGAACGGAAGGAAAAGAAAGAAAAGGAAATAAATAGGTAGGAAAGGAAGGGAAATAGAACGAGAAGGAAGGTAAGTAGAGGGAAGGGGAAAGGCATAATGTCAATTTAACCCCAAATGACCAACTTTAGCAGAATAAGCAAACCACACCCGCTGCAGGTATGCGTGTCGTAAGAGGCGACTAAAATACCGAATTGATTCAAGGGGTTGTGTAGCGTAACCCTTTCAAGTGGTTGCCAGCGCAATATAGAGCTTCTTCAACCCAATTGTCAACCTCACCTACTCGTTGCGAACCCTGTTTCTTTAACAGTCGAGGCTCTGACGACCACAAGTTCCTTATGGATCTAGGGGGTGGGAGAGTGGGATGGCCTAAAGCCTTCGGGGAGTGTACTTATTGCTACATCTCAACAACCAGGGACTAAAAATATACCGAATTGATTCAAGGGGTTGTGTAGCGTAACCCTTTCAAGTGGTTGCCAGCGCAATATAAAGCTTCTCCAACCCAATTGTCAACCTCACCTACTCGTTTCGAACCCTGTTTCTTTAACAGCCGAGGCTCTGGCGACCACAAGTTCCTTATGGATCTAGGGGGTGGGAGAGTGGGATGGCCTAAGGCCTTCGGGGAGTGTACTTATCGCTACAACATAACAACCAGGGACTAAAAATATACCATCTGCAAACCATGGCTGCCGAAAGAGGGTACTAAAATTCTGAGACCAAAAACCTATAAAATATTGCACCCGCAACAGCCGGATAATACCATAAGGTGCTTGCGTAACCTCAGCAGCCTTCATACATTTAGGGGAGTTCTTTGAGGTTAAAAAAACAACATCAATCGGCTAAGAAGTTGCATGAACTGAGTAGTTTGTATAACTACATAAATAAATAAATAAATGTAAGGCCATAACCGTTTAGACGGTTAAGCGCCAATTAAGTAAGTAAGTAAGTAAGGCGCTTCTCTTCCAATTTGCGTCATGCTCCTTTTTTAATTTTTTCTACATGGGACATATTGGTTTTATGAAGACTCCGAACGGCATCTGCAAGGCAGATGAGTTTTCAGTGAGATGCTTTTCATAGCAGAAATACACTCGGAGTGCTTGTCAAATCACTGCGGAGGGGCGACTCTGCTTAGGAAAACATTCTTTTAATTTAAAAAACTTCTTTCTGAAATTTTGATATTATTTTGCCCGGGATGTGAACTGAGGGCCGCTTATTCTTACTTTTGCTCTCAACTTACCTCTTCCTCTTTTTCCCTTAACTTTTCCTATTTTCTCCAACCATCTTTATATCCCTTTTTTGCTATCTCCTTTCTTTTGATTTATCCTTGCCAATTAAAGTAGTAAAAATAGTAGCAATAATTTTACTTCCCTACTACTTAAAAATTCATGACCAGGTTTTACTTAAGGGCCGTCAAATTTTTGGTTGTTGTACTACTGACTTCAACTGTCTGGTTTTATTGCATCATGAGGGAAAATATAATTTGTGTTTTGGATTTAAAAACAAAAATCCCTCATTATTGAAAAATTACATTTTCCATAAGCTTTGGGTGGCAGTTTCGAATTTTTTGACTGATGATGTCGAGTTTCGAACCGATTAAAATTTGGTTACATGGTATAGTACAACAACCTCAACTCACTTCCCTGTCATTCGCTTTGCAACAAAAGTTAATTCAAAGTTCAAAGACATTAGTAAATTTGTGTAATGAAGAGTGAAATGTATTTTAAGAAATCTTTCACTCTCTTTGCATCGATGATTTACACTTAACTAGAAAAACTATAAAACCAGTAAATATGTATAAAAGACTCTTTGCAGATTGTGCGCTAAGCAGAACGGCTACGTATAAACTGTGTTTTCTGCCCACAGCTTTTTATTTCTACAACAACTATAATACATAACAATTTTAAGGTGTTTGCACGTTACCTCGTTTAGTTCATTTCACACTTCATTTTAGTCATTTTTACTGGTTCTAAATGTTATTGCATTTGCCTTTAAGCAATAATACCCCGATGTGCCATTGCTAACATGCCGCAAAATATTGTAAAATCCCTGCAAGGTTCATGAAGGGTATTTCAATATAATTCATACGGATCACTTGGTATACAGTCTATACTCGAATGTGAAAAAATCTTTTCCTATCTATGTACTTTTAAAGATCTTTGAAGCAAACAAAAACTAATAATAGGATGAAAAACCAAATAAGCTCGTGTTCACTTTGAACGAATGACTTTTCACTTGATATAATATTAATTCAACAGCTTTCACAAAATAATATTTCTTATTTGGAGTTGCAGCTACAAATATATTATTTGCCAAAACTGGGAACGAGATATCTCTATAAATAAAAATCAAATTATCTGTGCGTGTTCCCTATGGAAACGTAATTCCCACACTTCAATCATCACCAAATTTTGGCTATATCCCTGCAAAAATCGCGCTGCATGCATGTATAGAGTACTCGCTATGGACCAAGCGAGTGCTCCAAAATTAACCACAATTCATACAAAAAATATGGTCCAATTAACATTGCGATGTCCTAGGACTTGACCATATACTCCAGCTCAGCATTACATCAAAGTAATCCATGGAGTACCCACAGTCCAATAAACATCGTGTAGTGATTACAATCGTTAAAAACGATCAATGATCGGCTTCCAATATGTTCGTGTAGAAACATGAGTTGGTCCATTGCTGCATTACAGTGGGGTAGAATGATAAGTGCTTCAGTATGACAATTTTTGCAGGGATGTTCAAGACGAAGGTGTTTCATATTTCAGAACTAAGAATTTTAGATTAAAATTTTTCTCAATTTCGGTTCCTTTTTTCAACTTCGATTTTTTTCTCCGAACTTTTGAAAATATCTTCTTTTCCAAGCCAAATTGCAAACAATTTTTCAAAATTACAATAGAACTGATTTATACCACTTTACATAAAAATTGTATGATATAGGTACGAAATTGCGTTCTGTTTCCAAAAGATGGCTTTACACTAACAAGATTTTGTCATGTTTGATTTTTTTCTCAATAAGAAGAGAAGAGTCTGCTATAAACAATAAGATACAATAATAAAAAGTTTTAAACGAAAATTTCAGCAAATATGCGAAAAAAATGCAATTCAATTTACAGAACAATAAACTAAATTATCAACAAACAATACAGAAAAATAACGCAACATTCATTCGATTTCGGGCGTTACACGTACGCCGGGTAAAGCTAGTCAAATAATAAATGGGAAAATTTGCTTTGTTTGGAAATCTAATTTTTTTACACGAGTTATGGCTTTCGTAGTAGGCTGAGATATGCTAGAACGGGCGAAGCCAACCTTAGTTTACTAAAACTATATTTATGATAAAACATTCAATGGATTACCCAACATATTCGCCAAGCGAAACGCAGGCGTATCCGCAGGACGCACTATTTTTAAACGGTTTAATTTAGCTTGACTCTTTGGAGCGAACAGAATTTTGTAATTGAAATTTAAGTACTTTCCCGATAGTCTATAAGCTTGAAACTTGGAATATAGTTCAGAACCCGATGACAATTCAATAATAAGAAAAAAAAACTCCGATACGTGGCGCATGGATCGAAAAATCGTAATTGTGGTCCGATTTGGCTCATATTTGGAACACATATTACATACATGAACTGAAAACATATGAAATAATCGCCACCAGGTGGCGCAATGATCGAGGTATTCAAAAAAATCGTATTTGTGGTCCGATTTGGCTCATATTTGGAAAACATATATGATATACAGAAATATAACCCGCTTTAGTAAAAAAAATTCACGCTAGGTGCCGCAAGAATTGAGATATTCAAAAAACTCGTACTTGTCTGCCCGACTGAACCTTAATCAGGTTATGGTACGCCTCACGTTTTTAGAAATTTCACGCGCCCAACGCTTTTATTTTTTATTTGATCGACGCCCAAGGTTGATGAGGAGTTTGATTACTAGTACCTAGGACCTACCTAATTATTTTCTATCTTTTTCCTATCTTTTAGTATTATTATTACTTAATGTAAGTATTGTTTTCAATAAAACTGTTTAACTTAAAAATTTTGTCTAAATTATTATATTTATTATTTTGCCGAGTTGTTGGTTGGCAGGAGATTGTTAAGCAATAAGAAAAAATTATCAGGAGATCATGTTACCTTTCATGAAAATGAATTAGTTCTTAAAGGATAAGATGCAGTCCCACCCATAAATACACCGAAATTATCAGGGTGACAAACTGAGTTGGTTGAGCGATATCCCTCTATCAGTTTGAACGCATTCTCAATTTTTTAGATATCTTTATAAAATTTAGTGAGCGCGGTCTTTGGAAGTCAGATTATTCAGTGACCCTTCTATAGGAAAAGGATCATTTCGCTTCCCAATTTTATTATAAAAATAAGTTTTAAAAGAAAATGAATTTGCAGGCGCAATAGATTATGCGCCATACAAGAATCGTTTAGTACAACAATGACCCGTAATATTGTTCAAAACTAATAAATCATCATCTAGAAATCAAGCGGCTTATAGTTTCGTTGACCCAGGAAAAAGCCTTGAATCCCTCATGGGCAAAGGAATATTCCCAGTTAAAGCTTATTTGAAAAATTCAGCCCACTATATATTTGCATTGAATTTGTTGCTTTTGTTTTGCACAACACTGTACCTGGCTTATAATATTGCCTGAAAAAATCGTCTAGATCGATCATGTATATAATAAATGAGGAGTTCCGAACCAAAAAGTTCCTAGATAAATAAAGTGGACATTCTTAAATGGAGGCACATTTTTAAACGATATTGTGATATAAGCTGTGTTTTTTTACTTCTATATACATATGCACTTAAACTTTATATGGACTGCCAAATACAAAACTTTATCAACACTTATGAAATTGTTGCGCAAAATATTAGTACTGCTAAACTTCACTATGCATTATACTCAGTTGCAACTGAAAATGTGTTTCTACATTTTACCTTTACACTATTCTCCACTTCTATGACCAAAAAGGGTGTGTGTCACAACCGATTCAGCTATAGGTTATACAGTATTACAAACAGAGGTGCGTGTCTCCGCTATTCAGTACAAGCCGCTGTGTAGCGAATTATTTACCACTGCCTCGAGTCTTCAGTAATTACCGCTAGCTGGGTCTCCTAATCATTATCTACTAAGTGATGATCAGCGGCGGATTTAAGTTTAGTGGGGCCCCTGGGCACCAATGATGTGGAGGCCCCTTGCAAGGGATTTAAAAGAGAAATAAATAAAAAAGACGTTTAGGTAGTTATGTTTATTATATTATTTATTACCTGTAATCATAGGAAGCGTTTCCGTGCCTTTTTTCAGCGAAACATTTTATTATATCGTCAATATTAATATCACGTACAATGTCACGCTCATTGCTTATAATAGTTAAATAATTCAATCTTTTTTGAGTCATCGATACTCTCAAGGAATCATTGACTAGATTTAATTTGGAAAAAGACCCCTCTCCAGTACAGTTACTTATAAATAAACCTAAAGAAGTTCTTAAAACCATTTCAGTATTCGGGAAAGTTTCTCGGACTCCCTTTTCAATTATAAAGGAGTACATCGCTTGTTCTATGGCGATTCCAGCTGCAGGTTCGAATTCAAGCAATCCAGAACAAAATTTTTGGAATAAAAGAAATTCCATTTCTAAATTAGAGTCAAGATCATTCTTGTAAATATAAAGAAACTTTTTAGCACTCTCTGCTATTTCACATGGAGTCAATTTATCGAATTTCGATAAAAAGCCAAATCTCGATTCAAAAATCTTGTATGGCGCAATTCTCTCATTCAAAGCGCTGATACAATTATCTACTAACGGTATAAATTATAATATTCTAAATTTATCACTGGGAGTAAAATCAGCATTTTTAAACATTAAGTGTTGTTTTTTAATAATTTTAAATTATTTCTCCATTTTTAAATTATTTCTCTATTTGTTGACGTATTGTTTTTTTTATTATAATTTATTAGTATTTCTCCCCCGCCTGTCTGAGCCCGGCAGGCCCCTTTTGAATTTCAGTCTCGGACCTCACGCAGTTTTAATCCGAAATTGTTCTGTGGGGGCCCCTACCTTTTGGGGGCCACTGGGCACGTGCCCCAAGTACCCTTATGTAAATCCGCCGCTGGTGCAAAAAAAGAGCATTTTAGTCTCAAACTTTTTGGAGTTATTTCATTTTGGGGTAGTAGTTATTGGTGTAAATAATATTTGCTAAATATACATAGAATAGAATATTTGCAGTAGGTGATCCTGGCCCAGGACATAGCACTGTAAATTGGACCAAATTTTTATACGTATGAGAAACCGTCATGGAATACTCGTATATTTCTTAATTAATCTTAACGTACTCCTAAAATCGACTTTATGGAATATACCAGTACTCCACAAATTATCCCCATTCATATAAACATAATAAAGTTTTTAGCTCAAAACAAATAAAAATTTGCTTAAAAATATTGCGTTTTGCTAGAAACGTATTTTTTTTGGAATGTTCTAGAATTTCTGATTTGTTTTAGAAAGTGAAGTTAAATCCCATCAATATTTCAAAAAAAGCTAAGGTGAACTTTTTTTCGTTTTGGTCTGGAACTCCTCATATATTCAATAAAACTAGACCTTAGAGATAGATTTGTAAGGGTAGGGCAACGAGCGCGGAAATGACAGAAGATAGGACACAAACTAATTGCGCCAACAGGGTCAATGTTATACTGTACCCATCGTGTAATAAGCTAGTTGTACAAGTTGGCAGATCCCTATCTTAAGTATCTTTAAGTCAGAAGTGGCAGCCGTGGCGAAATCAGGAAAAAGACTGCCAGGCAGTCATTAAGGCAATAATTTCGCAAAGCACAGCATCTTGAAATGTATTACAGTGCGAATAAGCCCCAGGAGAAATTGTAATAGCGAGAAGTTTACAATCATTATTGGCTTCCATTCATAATTAAATTTTCAGGTCTAGAAGCATATAGTGGGGTGGGTCTTAGAAAACTTCTAGTATTTGCCAAGAGGATGTAATTACTTTATAACTAAGGTTCTGGTGCTTGGGGGTTTTTCAGTTAGGTCGGCTAATAAGCTTCAGGTAATGCTATGGACACACTTAGTTTATGCGCAATCCGAAAGCTCTAATTTTCATTTACACAAAAGTGATACCAAATATTGCTCTTTTTATAGCTAAAAATTTATCTAACTAAAGTTTCGTTCTAATTGCCATCACCCTATGACACTTCTAAATGCAAAATTGGTTTTATTTGGGAATCCCCTTTTTTTATTTGGCAAATATGTTCTAATGTTCACAACCAAAGTTATGTGTTAATGAACATTTCGTTGGCTAGTTAGAAATTAATATAAACTGACACTTCGTTTGCTAGAAGGGTTTACCAAATGGAAGAGCAACTTGTCGATGAGCGGCTTTTGCTATTGATAAGACATAAATTAATACATGTTGCGATATACCTCCGAGGAAATTAAACCCAAGCTTATGTTCCAGTTGATTGGTTGGTTATTTGAATTACCCTGCGAGTTGGTGTGACGAGACCAACATATTTGTTTATGCCGAATTCTGGCTGGAAAGCTTTTCATGGCAAAAATAGACTCGAAGTGTTTGCAAATCAACTGCAGAACAACGGTTCCGTTTAAAATAAAAATAGCATTGCAAAGAATCCAATGTTGCTAAGCTCTTCAAGCGCGCCTGTAAATATTCCACACAATTAGAATTTAAAAGCATTAAGAATGTATATCGACTGTATATCGACCTGTCCTAGTAGAAAGATCGTAACTTAAGAGTTTTGTTGAAAAGTACATACGTATCCCGGATATTCTGTCAATAAGGTCGTATCTGAGCGAAGTCGTAAATACAGTCATTCACAGAAGACAGGTTAAAATGGTTGTAACTGAAAAAATAATTTTTTAGTCAAAAAAGCTTCGAATTAAACTTAATTTCTTTCCTATTCACAATTTGCAAAAGACATAAATTGGTAAGCCAGGATATAGATTCATGTGTCGTTAACGAATTGTGAAAAGAAATTAAACTCAATCTAGTCAATATTTTTTCTCTCAAACAATTATTTATTTCACTAAAAACAAGTAAGAACGGGACTGTCTTCGGCTGTGCCGAAGACTTCATACCTTTCATGAATGGGGCTGAACAATAATCTTATCCCGTTCGTAATCTCCGAATAATCGGATGTATAAGATAAGAAATATATAGTGAACAAATCTACATACCTTAACGATTTTTAAGATAAATATAAAATAAAAAACAGGTAGGTACTTTGTGTGAGGATGCAAAGTTTCAGGTTTTTTGTGGTCTGCGTGTAAAAACTATGACTAAGAATCACGTATTTCAACAATATATGACGTCAACGTAACTATTTGGTGAAATTTGATGAATTTTGAAGCTTGTAGCCGTAAAAAGGGGGCAAAAATTAGAGTTTATATGGGGTATATAATATATATACCACCGATCTCTATGATTTTTTCAGACAATAATATATGCTATATACGTAAGGATATGGTGAAATTTGAAGCGTCTAGCTGTTAAAATGGGGAAGAAATTGCGCAAAGTTTCTTATCTGAACAATCGGTTGTATGAGATATATACTATATATACCACCGGTATCTATGATTTTCTCAGACAACAATATATGCTATACACGTAAGCATTTAGTGAAATTTGAACATATCTAAACGATTTTTAAGATAAATATAAAATAAAAAATAGGTAGGTAATCTGTGTGAGGATGCAAAGCTTCACGTTTTTTGTGGTCTGTATGTAAAAAATATGACTACGAATCACGTATTTCAAAAATATATGACGTAGACGTAACTATTTGATGAAATTTGATGAATTTTGAAGTTTCTAGCCGTAAAAAAGGGGCAAAAATGACAGTTTATATGAAGTATATGATATATATACCACCGATCTCAATGATTTTTTTAGACATCAGTATATGCTATACACGTAAGCATTTGGTGAAATTTGAAGCTTCTAGCTGTTAAAATGGGGCCGAAATCGTAAAAAAATATATATATACTATATATATATACTATATATACCATCATATATATATTATATATATCACCGATCTCTATGATTTTTTGACACAAGAATACATACTATATACGTAAGCAATCGGTGAAATTTGAAGCTTATAGCTGTTAAAATGGGGTAGAAATTGCGAAAAGTTTCTTATCTGAACAATCGGTTGTATGAGATATATACTATATATACAACCGATCTCTATGATTTTTTCAGACAACAATATATGCTATATACGTAAGCAATTGGTGAAATTTGCAGCTTATAGCTGTTAAAATGGGGCAGAAATTGCGAAAAGTTTCTTATCTGAACAATCGGTTGTATGAGATATATACTATATATACAACCGATCTCTATGATTTTTTCAGACAACAATATATGCTATATACCTAAGCAATTGGTGAAATTTGAAGCTTATAGCTGTTAAAATGGGGCAGAAATTGCGAAAAGTTTCTTATCTGAACAATCGGTTGTATGAGATATATACTATATATACAACCGATCTCTATGATTTTTTCAGACAACAATATATGCTATATACGTAAGTATTCGGTGAAATTTGAAGCTTCTAGCTGTTAAAATGGGGCTAAAATTTGCAAAAAAATATATATATATATATACTATATATATATACCATATATACCACCATATATAAACTATATATACCACCGATCTTTATGATTTTTTCAGACAACAATATATGCTATATACGTAAGCATTCGTTGAAATTTGAAGCCTCTAGCTCTTAAAATCGGGCAGTAATTACGAAAAGTTCCTTATCTGAACAATCGGTTGTATGGGATATATACTATATATACGACCGATCTCATCAATTTTTTCAGGCAACAATACGTGCAATATACGAAAGTATATGGTGAGGTTTGAAGCTTCAATCTGTTAAATTGGGTAAGATATTACAAAAATCCTCTTTTTCTGAAAAATCGGTTGTATGGAGGATATATGCTATAGTGGTCCGATCCGGTCGGTTCCGACAAATGTCTAATCGGACACCCAAATACACCCGCTCACCAAATTTTATCAAGATATCTCAAAAATTGAGGGACTAGTTTGCATACAAACAGGCAGACGGACAGACGGAGAGACGGACATGGCTAAATCAACTCAGCTCTTCAACCTGATTATTTCGGTATACTTAATGGTGGGTCTATCTATTTTCCTTTAAGGACTTACAATTTTCGGTTTCGTGACGAAATTAATATACCATTTCATTTTCATGAAAGGTATAAAAATAGGTAGGTAATCTGTGTGAGGATGCAAAGCTTCACGTTTTTTGTGGTCTGTATGTAAAAAATATGACTACGAATCACGTATTTCAAAAATATATGACGTAGACGTAACTATTTGATGAAATTTGATGAATTTTGAAGCTTCTAGCCGTAAAAAAGGGGCAAAAATGACAGTTTATATGAAGTATATAATATATATACCACCGATCTCAATGATTTTTTTAGACATCAGTATATGCTATACACGTAAGCATTTGGTGAAATTTGAAGCTTCTAGCTGTTAAAATGGGGCCGAAATCGTAAAAAAATATATATATACTATATATATATACTATATATACCATCATATATATATTATATATATCACCGATCTCTATGATTTTTTGACACAAGAATACATACTATATACGTAAGCAATCGGTGAAATTTGAAGCTTATAGCTGTTAAAATGGGGTAGAAATTGCGAAAAGTTTCTTATCTGAACAATCGGTTGTATGAGATATATACTATATATACAACCGATCTCTATGATTTTTTCAGACAACAATATATGCTATATACGTAAGCAATCGGTGAAATTTGAAGCTTATAGCTGTTAAAATGGGGTAGAAATTGCGAAAAGTTTCTTATCTGAACAATCGGTTGTATGAGATATATACTATATATACAACCGATCTCTATGATTTTTTCAGACAACAATATATGCTATATGCGTAAGCAATCGGTGAAATTTGAAGCTTATAGCTGTTAAAATGGGGTAGAAATTGCGAAAAGTTTCTTATCTGAACAATCGGTTGTATGAGATATATACACTATATACAACCGATCTCTATGATTTTTTCAGACAACAATATATGCTATATACGTAAGCAATTGGTGAAATTTGAAGCTTATAGCTGTTAAAATGGGGCAGAAATTGCGAAAAGTTTCTTATCTGAACAATCGGTTGTATGAGATATATACTATATATACAACCGATCTCTATGATTTTTTCAGACAACAATATATGCTATATACGTAAGTATTCGGTGAAACTTGAAGCTTCTAGCTGTTAAAATGGGGCTAAAATTTGGGAAAATATATATATATATATATATATACTATATATATATACTATATATACCACCATATATATACTATATATACCACCGATCTTTATGATTTTTTCAGACAACAATATATGCTATATACGTAAGCATTCGTTGAAATTTGAAGCCTCTAGCTCTTAAAATAGGGCAGTAACTACGAAAAAATCCTTATTTGAACAATCGGTTGTGGGGGATATATACTATATATACGACCGATCTCATCAAGTTTTTCAGGCAAAAATATGTGCAATATACGAAAGTATATGGTGCAGTTTGAAGCTTCAATCCGTTAAATTGGGTAAGATATTACAAAAATCCTCTTTTTCTGAAAAATCGGTTGTATGGAGGATATATGCTATAGTGGTCCGATCCGGTCGATTCCGACAAATGTCTAATCGGACACCCAAATACACCCGCTCACCAAATTTTATCAAGATATCTCAAAAATTGAGGGACTAGTTTGCATACAAACAGACAGACGGACAGACGGACAGACGGACATGGCTAAATCAACTCAGCTCTTCAACCTGATTATTTCGGTATACTTAATGGTGGGTCTATCTATTTTCCTTTAAGGACTTACAATTTTCGGTTTCGTGACGAAATTAATATACCATTTTATTTTCATGAAAGGTATAAAAATAGGTAGGTAATCTGTGTGGGGATGCAAAGCTTCACGTTTTTTGTGGTCTGCATGTAAAAACTATGACTACAAATCACGTATTTCAAAAATATATGACGTAAACGTAACTATTTGATGAAATTTGATTAATTTTGAAGCTTCTAGCCGTAAAAAAGGGGCAAAAATAACAGTTTATATGAAGTATATAATATATATACCACCGATCTCTATGATTTTTTCAGACAACAATATATGCTATATACGTAAGCATTTTGTGAAATTTAAAGCTTCTAGCTGTTAAAACGGGGCAGAAATTGCGCAAAGTTTCTTATCTGAACAATCGGTTGTATGAGATATATACTATGTATACCACCGATCTCAATGATTTTTTCAGACATCAATATATGCTATATACGTAAGCATTTTGTGAAATTTAAAGCTTCTAGCTGTTAAAACGGGGCAGAAATTGCGCAAAGTTTCTTATCTGAACAATCGGTTGTATGAGATATATACTATGTATACCACCGATCTCAATGATTTTTTCAGACATCAATATATGCTATACACGTAAGCATTTGGTGAAATTTGAAGCTTATAGCTGTTAAAATGAGGCAAAAATCGCAAAAAAAAATATATATACTATATATATATATACTATATATACCATCATATATATATTATGTATACCACCGATCTCAATGATTTTTTCAGACATCAATATATGCTATATACGTAAGCATTTTGTGAAATTTAAAGCTTCTAGCTGTTAAAACGGGGCAGAAATTGCGCAAAGTTTCTTATCTGAACAATCGGTTGTATGAGATATATACTATGTATACCACCGATCTCAATGATTTTTTCAGACATCAATATATGCTATATACGTAAGCATTTTGTGAAATTTAAAGCTTCTAGCTGTTAAAACGGGGCAGAAATTGCGCAAAGTTTCTTATCTGAACAATCGGTTGTATGAGATATATACTATGTATACCACCGATCTCAATGATTTTTTCAGACAACAATATATGCTATATACGTAAGCATTTTGTGAAATTTAAAGCTTCTAGCTGTTAAAACGGGGCAGAAATTGCGCAAAGTTTCTTATCTGAACAATCGGTTGTATGAGATATATACTATGTATACCACCGATCTCAATGATTTTTTCAGACATCAATATATGCTATACACGTAAGCATTTGGTGAAATTTGAAGCTTATAGCTGTTAAAATGAGGCAAAAATCGCAAAAAAAAATATATATACTATATATATATATACTATATATACCATCATATATATATTATATATATCACCGATCTCTATGATTTTTTGACACAACAATACATACTATATACGTAAGCAATCGGTGAAATTTGAAGCTTATAGCTGTTAAAATGGGGTAGAAATTGCGAAAAGTTTCTTATCTGAACAATCGGTTGTATGAGATATATACTATATATACAACCGATCTCTATGATTTTTTCAGGCAACAATGTATGCTATATACGTAAGCAATCGGTGAAATTTGAAGCTTATAGCTGTTAAAATGGGGTAGAAATTGCGAAAAGTTTCTTATCTGAACAATCGGTTGTATGAGATATATACTACATATACAACCGATCTCTATGATTTTTTTAGACAACAATATATGCTATATACGTAAGCAATCGGTGAAATTTGAAGCTTATAGCTGTTAAAATGGGGTAGAAATTGCGAAAAGTTTCTTATCTGAACAATCGGTTGTATGAGATATATACTATATATACAACCGATCTGTATGATTTTTTCAGACAACAATATATGCTATATACGTAAGTATTCTGTGAAATTCGAAGCTTCTAGCTGTTAAAATGGGGCTAAAATTTGCAAAAATATATATATATATATATATATATACTATATATATATACCATATATACCACCATATATAAACTATATATACCACCGATCTTTATGATTTTTTCAGACAACAATATATGCTATATACGTAAGCATTCGTTGAAATTTGAAGCCTCTAGCTCTTAAAATAGGGCAGTAATTACGAAAAGTTCCTTATCTGAACAATCGGTTGTATGGGATATATACTATATATACGACCGATCTCATCAATTTTTTCAGGCAACAATACGTGCAATATACGAAAGTATATGGTGAAGTTTGAAGCTTCAATCTGTTAAATTGGGTAAGATATTACAAAAATCCTCTTTTTCTGAAAAATCGGTTGTATGGAGGATATATGCTATAGTGGTCCGATCCGGTCGGTTCCGACAAATGTCTAATCGGACACCCAAATACACCCGCTCACCAAATTTTATCAAGATATCTCAAAAATTGAGGGACTAGTTTGCATACAAACAGACAGACGGACAGACGGACAGACGGACAGACGGACATGGCTAAATCAACTCAGCTCTTCAACCTGATTATTTCGGTATACTTAATGGTGAGTCTATCTATTTTCCTTTAAGGACTTACAATTTTCGGTTTCGTGACGAAATTAATATACCATTTCATTTTTATGAAAGGTATAAAAAGGCGCGATAACCGCCGAAGAGATTTTAGGCCGAGCTTCTCTTCCTACCTACTTATTTAATGCCAACTGCATTCGACATCTGCAAGGTAGATGAATTTTCACTGAAATACACTCACTCGGAGTGCTTGCCAAACACTGCCGAGGGCGACCCCGCTTGGAAAATTTTTCTTCTAATAGAAAAGCATTATTTATAAAATTTTGATATTGCTTTGCCCGGGGCGTGAACCACGGATCTTCGGTGTGGGCGTAGGCGAGGGTGAGGCGTAGCACGCTACCATCACACTACGGTGACCGCCTTGTTGTTTCAATTATAACCTTTTAAGAGGCCTACCGAGATACGACCTTATTAACAGAATACCAGACTTTCTATTATGATAGATCGATATGTACCAAATTGTGTATAATAGTAATAACAACAAAAAAGATTTATAGATAATTTATAAAGCGTACAGCAGGGGCATTCAAATTCCTGAGTGGATAGAGGCATCTATCTGCTTTAACACCAGCACGAGGTATGAGAGATTTCGAATTCAATACTCAGATCCTGAAAAGTGAGATTCAGAAACATGTTCTAGGGAAAATCGCTGCAAATTTCGTAATTTTTCTCTAATAGCAATCACATAAACGAATTTTTTAAGGCATTTTGATATTGCTTTCTCGGAAATTTAGCTTAACCCAAAACCTTCGGTGTAGTAGACAAGCATGATGCCATCACTTCAAAGTTGGTATCAACCTGCTAAGATCTCTATAATTCATAATTCTCGACGGCAAATGACATCCAGTAATACAGAAAAAGTTATGAGAGTTTATTGGATTTTCCACGGTGGAAGAAGATCTCGGAAAACATCGATGTACCAATGTTGCATCACTAACACGACAACGCGAGATATTCCAGAAAAACCAATAATTTCCAAATTTGACCTCGAATATCTTATGACGCTCACATGTAAGTGATCATGACTTTTAATGTCAATTATGCCAAAATGCAAATTTCTAGCTTCCTATACCAAATTGCGAATTTAGCTTTTTTCCTAAACTGACCAACTATAATCCTTCCAGATTACTAACACTGTGCACTAAAACATCAGCATATACAAATTAGAATCATTCCACTTGAGATTATATCATGTCACCAGGCTCAAGGAATAGCGCGCCAAACTTAAAGTAACAACAAATATATTTTGAAGATATAGGGATTTAATTTCGCCAGGTTGCTGTCTTAAGTCTTTTGTTTAAGTGTATTACAAATAAACAAACATTCACACACAATACAAGCTTTATTACCGATACGCCGTTGATTGATATGTATTGATGATCATATCGAAGTGTTGTGCTGCATTCAAAAATATGAGAAAATGTTTTTGCAATCAGCTGTAACCGCAAACTACATAATAACTAGAAAAAAATTGATTTTTTAATGGAAACAACAACTTTTGATTAAAGGTAGGCACAACTGCAGCCCACATTGGTGGCAAAGCAATAAAACCGAAAAAATAAAACAATCGCAACACCAAGAACAATAGCAAAACAGTACTACAAGCAACAGTGTTTGCTTTTGCATTCGGCGGCAGATGGGCTAAATATCAGCGTCCGCACCACCACAATTGCGCTCAGTTTGTTGGCACCCCAATTTGTTCGTTGTTGTTATTGTCGATGTTCTTTTGTATTGCATTGCATTATACGTAAATAGTTGTTGTAGCCTGCCTGTTGATTACCAACTAATGTACTCACTTTTGTTGCAATCACTACAGTTGCTGTTCTTAGTAGATTTTTGTTGCTCGCAATTACCACATCTCAACTCCACTATCGTCTCGTCATCGCATCGCGAAAATCGTTTGTGAAATTCAGAAGCCAAAGCGCACCAAATTAGCGTGAAGGCGCAAATCGCCGCGCGAAACCGTGAAACGAAATATACAGCAAAAAGCTGTGCAACAATGCTTCGCACTTCATTGTGGCGCACACTCGTTCGATGGCACGTTGGTGTGGACGGCTTCGTGCCTGGTTGGCGCGTTTATTGTGGCTAACTGTCGTCTTCACTTAGCATGCCTCTCCTTTTTTATGATTTGTTCTTTTATTTCTATAATTTAAAAAACAAATCCATTGATTCTCGGTTTACCTTTATCGACAAAGCAATTTTCCATTCCAAGGCGTTTATTTTGCATGCGTTTGTTTGAATTTTTTGTTGGCGTGAGATATCTTTTGTGCGCACAAAAAATTACTAGGAAAAAATCTATCGCAAATTCAAAAAGCGTTCATTTGTCGATGCCAAGGCTTTAGCTAAGTTGATTTTTTTCCTAACCTGCAAGGCAAGGCTGGTGCTATGCTTGTTGATGATATATCGACTTTTACCTCATTTTTGGCTTAAGAATTATACGCAGTTCGCAGGAATTGTAAATTAGCTAAGCTTATTTGAATACTTCTTACTAAACAGAAAGGGTAGGCCCTAAAGGGAGTTGAAAAAAATGAGTATCACATTTTTTAGGAGTTTTGAGCTCAGGGAAGTTTGCAAAATACGTATCTGGATGTTACAAGGAGGTCTAACTATATGTTTCTTTGTAAAGTAAACCGTTTCTATATAGGTGAAGTTAGGTTTGGTGGTAGATGCCTTGATAGGGGAAGCTCACTTGGACAACATAAATGTCCGTTATTATACCACATAGAGTAATAATAACGGTGACGTAGATATAGCTACTTAGAGAATCCTTGGGTAGCAATGGTAAAGTTCCGAATGATACCGATCTCAACCTTGGATAAATCCTTGACAGATCCAAGTGAGTCGCGACCGAAGTCCTTTCGCCTAGTTCTGGCAAAAGCTGGGCAATCAAGCATAAAGTGTTTTTATGTTTCCACATCATCATCCTCCATACAACTGTATCAGGATAGAGTTTCCAGTATATTGAGACATACCACATGGATACCAATGGGACAGTGCCCTGTCAAAACCCCAATGACCATTGATAGGTGAGCCCTAGTGAACCCAATTACTTCGGCAGACCTCTTGCCATCCACCTTCAGCCAGAAAGTTATTGCTACCCTGCAAGAGGTGGTGTCCGCCCAACGTTTGCTGAGCTGACTCGAGGCCTAGCTATGGAGGAGCAAACCACAGGTGACCAGCGGAATCCCGAAATCCCTACAGCCATCTTCATCCGGTTCAGTTGCACCGATGTGGTCTAATAGATCCGCTTGACAGTTGCCCGGGGAAATCACAATGGCCTGAAATTACATAATTTTAATTATAAAATAGTCGATGCAATCGCAAGCGAGGTCAGGCACACCCAGACCACCCTCGATCGCACTGTAGTTGAGCTCCAGGTCTTGATAGCCGCTTCGCTATCAGAGTAGATGCTGAATTCGCTAACCGTAGTAGCACTGGATAGCATTTCATCCACCGCAACCTTAATCGCAGCAACTTCCGCTTGGAATACACTGCAGTGATCAGCCAACTTAAACTTGCGGCTAACATTTAGCTCTTAACAAAAGACCTCCCTGCCAACCTTTCCGTCCAACTTCGACCCATCCGTGAAAAAGTCAACCGGTCCCCTGCCGCAGATGAATCCTCTTCCCCACTCCTCTCTCGGGGGAATGGCCGTTTCTCTATAACAGAAAGTTGATGCAATTTATGGTGGTGTTAAGAAGCATGAGGAGCTTTATATCAAAAGGCAGCAGCTCCAATCGAAATTTTTCGAAAAAATTGAGAGAAGTAATAAAAAAAATATGACGCATTAGAGCAACTAAAAATTGTTGATGGAATTTTAAGTAAGCTAGATCGATTATCCCTAAACCTTTCAAGAACTTACATGTAGATATTGAAATAAATCAAAATTCCAAAAAAATCCAAGTACACTTCTTTCGCATTGAGTTAGAGCTCCCCAGCTTTTTTGATCATTGAAGTTTGCAGAGGATGGAAGCTAGCATTTCAGCAACTCTATAAATAACAAGTAAGGAAGGCCAAGTTCGGGTGTAACCGAACAGTACATACTCAGCTGAGAACTTTGGATACAAAATAAAGGAAAATCACCATTTAGCAAAATGAACCTAGGGTAACCCTGGAATGTGTTTGCATGACATGTGTGTCAAATGAAAGGTGTTAATGATTATTTAAAACGTAGTGGGCCTTAGTTCTATAGGTAGACGCCTTTTCGAGATATCGCAATAAGGGTGTACCAGGGGTGACTCTAGAATGTGTTTGTACGATATGGGTATCAAATTAAAAGTATTAATGAGGGTTTTAAAGGGGAGTAGCCCTTAGTTGTATATGTGAAGGCGTTTTCGAGATATCGACCAAAATGTGGAACAGAGTGATCCACAACATTTTCTGTCGGGTACCGCTAATTTATTTATATATGTCATACCACGAACAGTATTCCTGCCAAGATTCCAAGGGCTTTTGATTTCGCCCTGCAGAAATTTTTCATTTTCTTCTACTTAATATGGTAGGTGTCACACCCATTTTACAAAGTTTTTTCTAAAGTTATATTTTGCGTCAATAAACCAATCCAATTACCATGTTTCATTTCTTTTTTCATATTTGGTACAGAAGTATGGCATTTTTTTCATTTTTCGTAATTTTCGATATTGGAAAAGTGGGCGTGGTCATTGTCAGATTTCGGCCATATTTTATACCAAGATAAAGTGACTTCAGATAAGTACGTGAACTAAGTTTAGCTAAGATATATCGATTTTCGCTCAAGTTATCGTGTTAAGGGCCGAGCGGAAGGACAGACGGTCGTCTGTGTATAAAAACTGGGCGTGGCTTCAACCAATTTCGCCCATTTTCACAGAAAACAGTTATCTTTAGAATCTATGCCCCTACCAAATTTCACAGGGATCGGTAAATTTTTGTTCGACTTATGGCATTAAAAGTATTCTAGATGAATTAAATGAAAAAGGGCGGAGTTACGCCTATTTTTAAATTTTCTTTTATCTTTTTATTTTGTTGCACCATATTATTACTGGAGTCGAATGTTCACATAATTTACTTTTATACTGTAAATACATTAAATTTTTTGTTAGAATTTAACTTCAAAAAAAAAAAAATTTTTTTTAAAGTGGGCGTGTTCGTCATCCGATTTCACTAATTTTTATTTAACTCACATATAGTAATAGGAGTAACCTGCCTACCAAATTTCATCATGATATATTCAACGACTGCCAAATTACAGCTTCCAAAACTTTTAAATTACCTTCCTTTAAAAGTGGGCGGTGCCACGCCCATTGTCCAAAATTTTTATAATTTTCTATTTTGCGTCATAAGGTCAACGCACCTACCAGGTTTCATCGCTTTATCCGTCTTTGGTAATGAATTATCGCACTTTTTCCGTTTTTCGAAATTTTCGATATCGAAAATGTGGGCGTGGTTGTAGTCCGATTTCGTTCGTTTTAAATAGCGATCTGAGATGAACATCCAGGAAGCTACATACCAAATTTCATCAAGATACCTCAAAATTTACTCAAGTTATCGGGTTTACAGACGGACGGACGGACATGGCTAAATGAATTTCTTTTTTCACCCAGATCAAATCTCGATTAGTTTATGCCGTTACGGATTACCGTTATGCGAACAAAGTTAATATACTCTGTGAGCTCTGCTCAGCTGAGTATAAAAAGGCTGATGCAATATATCTCTCAGCAAATTTCGTTAACATTTTGTTTGCTCTTATAGTCGT
Source organism: Eurosta solidaginis (assembly GCF_040869045.1). NCBI lineage: Eukaryota > Metazoa > Arthropoda > Insecta > Diptera > Tephritidae > Eurosta > Eurosta solidaginis. The sequence continues at coordinate 67,446,265 of NC_090323.1, read as the reverse complement.
AGTCAACTTATTTTATGAAAGCGATTTCCTGGGATATGCGCTAGCTTAGGATCTGCCAGCTAAAATGCCTTCTAATAAAAAAATAAAATTAAAAAGCCGCGGATAAAAACTTTTTTTGTTATGACGACCACTTTACACGTTCGGCCGACTACGATTTTAAGGACAATGGTTTAAGGGCATGTACCTGAAATGGCCGCACTCTTTAAGGAAAAGGTACCGATGCCCGGCTGTTTTCAAAGAATGGGTAATTTTTCCAACATTTGGAAAATGTATCCTCTGCCTCCCAATGGGTTGAGACTGATTAACATCTTCGGATGAAGGATGAAGGAGTATTTTTCTTCATTGCTTACAAGTGGGGAAAGTAACGAGCAAAACATTCGAATCACTATTGACACGAAAACAAGTTCCTTCGCACAAATATTACAAAATGAGAATGGAAATATCTTGGATAAATTGTAATAAGGGACCACTCGCCGATCTGTTGCCACGCGAATGAGAAGAGTTGGTAGGTTAGGTTAGGTTAGAGTGGTCATCGGTGCGAGCACCAATGCACTTAAGCCCAAAGAGGTCCCATTGTGATACCACGTGGATCTCTCCCCTACTCAAACCAACAGCTCGATACAGCAAACGTCAGGAGGTTCTTAGGCTCCAACTTAGCCAGATCACAAAGATCGTCAAAAAGGGAGATCTCAGAGATTTCTTCCTCTTGCGCCAAAGCGTGGCACAATCGGTCAGAAAATGTTTTACTGTTTCTAACTCCTCTTCGTGTTTGCAGCTTCTGCAGTAATCATTATAGGGAGCACCCAGCCGTTGTACGTGCCTCCCGATTGCTATGTGGCCATTTATAAGTCCAACCACAGGAGATATGCCCCCCCTACCAAGGAGAAGAGGACTTTTGGTGCGTCTCGCGTCCCATTCACGCCACACGAGCTTAGAGTGGTAGCAGAATTCAAGATTGCTCCATCTCACACCAGTTTCCCTAAGGAAAATCCTTTTCAAAATGAGCTTACAGGAGCGAGCGGCATGCTCAATTCCTTCCAGGACGCCGAAAGCGGAACAGATATGCCCCCTCTTGCAAGTTCGTCAGCCATCTCCGTGCCCGGTACATTCGAGTGTCCAGGCATCCACACCAGACTGAGGGAAGTTTTCTCAGCGATCTGGTTAAGAGAACAGTTGCTAAATACCTTACAAAATATATGCCTTCAAATTGTTTAATTACTGCGGAATCAGCTTGCTTAATTTCGCCTTTAAGGATCTTTCAGACATGCTGTATGAAAGACTGAAGCTTCTTGCCAAAGAACTGGTTGGACCTTATAAGTGCGGCTTCATACAGGCATTTCTTACTAGCGACCAGATCTTAACGATACTCAGAACCTGGAGAAGACTCACGATAAGAGAATCTATCCATCTTCTTGTCAGTCTTCAAAGCATCTTTTCACAGGACGAAAAGGTTCTGGCAGCTGCAGTGTCTGAACTTAAGTACATTGCAAAGCTAATAAAGCTTTGGAAGGGGCCTCTCCTTGGCATTGAAATCAAACCAGTCTTCAGACATTGCTCTTCCGTACCATTTCTTTAACAAATATATGGAGAAGATAATTCCCGTAGCAGATCTAACCCTAAAAAAGCGCACAACTGCTGGCGTAAGCTGATGGTATGGATATTATTGACCATTAAAAAGGTGTCTCTCTTCTCTGAGTTTTGGTTAAAGTTATAAGTTGTGATCGAAGTCCTCCAACAAAAGTTCAAGAAAGTTATCTATTTCAATAAGGTGGGAACATTGGAACATGGGCTTTAGAGGCCTTGGTTGTACATTTCATTTGAAAAGATAATTGGTGTAATTTGGGGACAGTTAACATCCAGGACATACGTTGCATATGTCAGGTTTGATAATAGTCGTATGCAAGAGAGAGGAGTAATAGTAGAACCTGTTGCAATGTTCAGATCGTAGCAGGCTCATACTGACGACCGAAATTCTGGTATTCGACTCTGGGGACGTGGTCTACTGGTCTTGATTCGGCAAAAGAATTAACAGAATTTGTGTAAATTTGCCTTCTCGTGCTCTTGTAGACTAAGCGGCTGAGTTCTTAAATGCCAAACAACTGCTCAATGCGGCCCTGCCTGCGAGACAAATAGGGAGACTTCACCGAGGGCACTATGACCCTTATTTGTTCCGGTGTCAGGGCAGCATCACCTAAACGGTGTGTTCAACTTTTTTTGCGTTCCTTTTTGTGGAGCATATTCAGCACACTATGTAAATGATGTTCAACTCTCGTGGAAAGTCTGAGCAATTCAGCCGACACATAATCTGAGGCGTTCACAAGTTGTTATGTTTCTATCAAAATAATGGATTACTTATTTGGTTAGTTTCCTCACAAATTTTACAGATAATTTCGAATTACAGTCGTTTTCCAATAATGGAAAAATAGCCGGACATCAAACTGTATATAATATAACAGTATAAACACTTTTGTGGTTAATGTGAAGTGCATTTGAAGGTGTTTAATGCAACATGCGGCATTCCCTCTACATATGACGTTTATTGTTTGGCACCAACAATCCCAAAGTTATTGCAGATTTCACGCGATTTTTTTTTTTTTGCTACTGTTCATTTGCTATTCGTATTTATCGCCTGAATTCCATAGCGGTAGAAGGCAAGGAATAAAGGACCAAAGTGAGCAAAAAAAACTAAAATCTGTTTGAATATTTTTCAACGAGACGTTGTTGGAGTGGGTTGTGTGGGGGAGTACCTACATAAAAAAAGTGATTTTAAGAAAATTGCAAAAATCTGTTTTCAATACGCAATACAATGCTCTTCCTGAATGTAATTTCGTTTTTGTGTTTTTTTTTCGTGTTTTTCGCTAGGTATCAGCCACTTCAGTTATTGCATAGCTTGCCAATACATGCGGCCAGTTAATGTTGCTCACTGTGTTGCAAGTACTTATATTCACATGCGATTATACAACACACCCACGCAGCTGCGAACGACAGCACACCCATTTTCTGAAGCAATATTTGCGGTTGAGCCGCTGCGGCTAAACAAGTACATACAATATTTAAACGTAAATGTGTGTGCGCGCATGTGTGTGTGTGTCCATGTGCAACATGAACGCATAATCCTTTGGCTTTTGGTTGCATGTGTAATCGCTATTCTTGTTGATGCTTTACAATTCCCTTCAGCTTATACGAATCTTTCATGCTTTTTATGCTATTTGTTGTTGCTGTTGCTGCTGCATGTCGTAATTGACAGTTTGGGCGTTAATGATGCGTTTGGCTGCTGCTACCACTGACGCTGCTGTGCATGCTGTTGAAAGCGCCTTGTTGTAACACCCGCGCGCAAGAAGCATACAATGTTCTGCGCATTTTTTATTGTTATTGTTTTTCATTTTTTTTTTTTTTTGCTGTTACTGACTTTAAAATTGCAACTGTGCGTTCTCTATTGTTCTCTATATTGAGTGCTTGATTTTGTGTATTTTTTGCTGGTGTACCAAGTAATAAAAAATAATCGAACTTATCTCATTTCTCGCCTTGTGGCACTTGTGGCAAGTTGCGTTTAAATTTTATGCTTGAATGCGTCTTGTGACGATTGCAGATAATGTTCACACGACCGAGTGTACGTGTGTGTGGCATCAATGCAACTTCCTGTTTGTACAAACACTCGCACAAAGCCCTTTGGTTATTAGTATTACTAAAGCTGATATTTGGTGTGTTGGCCGCGTTGTTGCAACCTCGTGTGTGGGTGGTTATGATTTTGTGGTGATAATTTTTTCGTTTGCACCGCAGGTGTACATAGAGACTCACTGTCATTTTTTCAGCTTTTCTTCCACAAGTAATTTTAATCTAACATACTTTTTCCATTCAACTTATGCCATGTTGCAGCGTGTCCAATAGCTTTCATTGTACCGTATCGTTGGCAGCAAGTGATTATTTTGATGACTTTTAAAATCTTAAAAATGTTGCCAAATACTACGACATATTTAGTGATGGGTGTTTTAATTTTATGTGGCACTTGCGGCCAAATTCGTGGTTGTAAAAATAGATTACGATTGCAACAAAAAACACTTTACAGATACAAATTTAGAATCCAATCAAGTCAGCGGGAAAACAAACAATGCTTGTTATTAAAGTATTATTGTTATCACAAGTTTAAGTAGTTTCCCTTTTTTAAATATATATTTTGGTGATTCACAAGGCACCCGATTCAAGTAAGAAAGTCTAAGTTCGGGTGAAACCGAACATTACATACCCGGCTTGAAACGCTCTTGTAGTTTCCTTTGTGTGGTTAATGAGTATTATGAGATGGAGCGGTATTTAACCGATTTTGATTATATTCACTCCGTCTATATAATTTGGTAAGGATAGTATCTCTGCTAATTTTCAATGTAATATCTTTAACGACTTTATATTTACGGCTTGTTCAACCTCCAAATTTTCTTCTTCTAAATTGGGGGTGACACGCCCACATTCCAACGTTTTTGGAATGTATGTTTTGCGTCATATAACCAATCCACCTAACAAATTTTATTAGCTCAGCGGTCTTCGTTTTTGAATAATCAAATTTTTTCCAATTTTCTACATCTTCCGTTTTTCTAAATCTTCAATATGGAAATGATCGTTCGATTTCGCTCATTTTCAATACTAATATTATTCTTGGTTCAGATAAGCCCATGTACCGAATTTGGTGAAGATATCTCAATATTTGCTCAAGTTATCGTGTTAGCGGGCGGACAGACGGCGCACTGTGGGGTATTTGATCAATCTAGCTGGCCAAAATTAAAACAGCAGTTATTTCTGTTCAAAAAGTGGTTGTCTCACTTCACTGTTACGAACGGAAATATTTGACAGTGAATTCATGGTGTTCCGCGCAGAATTACTATGGATCGGGCCCCCGGTTTAGAATGGGCCCGGGGTCATTTTTTGGAATTACATGAGATACATATTGCGACGAATATTAGCAACACTAAGGGATACTATCACCTCTAAGACGATGCTAAGCAGTGACTTTTATGCACATCAATAGATCAATCATTATTTCTACACATATGTACGTACACGCAACGGAGAAGGGACGCACAAACACATGCAAATATCTTATCTGTGATGCTCCCAAAAGTATGCAATTATAATTGTGTCGCTCACAAATACACGCGCATATGAGAAGCTATACACGTGCATCTGTAGTTATAAATATATAGCACTAACTATTAAGTTCTTGAAATGGAAGCGCCTAGAAATATGTGAACGAGGAAACCGCACAGTATAAAAGCAGCAACAGTAGAGGCGCGGCAATCAGTTTTTGATTTAAAACGCATCTGGCGAGCAATAGTAGTGTTATTGTGAAGAACTTTAATAAAGGCCATTTTGCATTATTGAATAGTGGAGTTATTTATTCAACAGTTTACTGATTCGAACGTTAGTAGAAGATTTTGAATAAGAGGATTTGCAGTAAATTCGTTACACTATGTCAATTTGGTATCAAACTAAAAGTATTTTACTCCGCATTTCTATTAAAATTTTCAAGAAGGGTTGTCACTTAGGGTTGCCACCTCACCTTCTTTTTTATATTTCTTTGTATATCCAATACCATCTCGGAAGCGGCTTAACCCATTTGATTCAAATTTAGTACATCGATATAGTATTACATTTTAAGACTTTTCACTTAGGCGTTGCCACTGCGGATGTTTTCACAAGGTTGCCACCTTTTGCCAATAAGGGTATCAGTCTCTTACAAAATTGATCACTACTCAAAAAATCGTGGCTATGCGTAGCCGTTCTTGTTATTAAACTTTGAAACAAACACAAGCTTATGTATTACCAAAAAATTACTGACAAGATATGCCATGAAAAAAGATACAACTTTTTGTTTTTAAAAAATTTAATATGGAAAAGTAGTAGTATTACAAGTAGAATAAGTCAGTTAAAATATGCGGTATAAAAAATCTAACATATGAATTAAAAACACATTTACCTGTCCCAAAAGAAAATGTAACTAGATTTGATTAAGGCTAAACAAGTGAACAAGTATTTAAGTTAGAAGGATATATTGCTTTTTAATCCAAAAATACATCGAACTGCGCAGAATTTTTATACAACTTTATATGTGCGCGGTTAGCTCCGTTGTCGTTGCAGATGGGTTTTGGGGGATGTATACTATTCAGTGGACATCTAGGAACCCCAGGGAGTATATTTAAAAAAATTTAAATGTTTTGAAAAATCGACTTTTGGCCAGCTAGATCAAATACCCCACCGTGGGACGGACGGACGCACGTGGTTCAATCAAATTTCTTTCGATACTGATGACTTTGATGTATGGAAGTCTATATCTATGTCGATACCTTTAGACCTGTACAACCATTCTTTATCCAATCAAAGTTATAATACCCTGTGTACAAGTACTGCAGGGTATGATTAAGACGTTACAACAAGTACGATATTCTCTTGTGAATTGTCTAGTTAATACTTATCTATGTACATAGCATCACATCGTGAAAATATCAACTGATTTAGTTGGCTGTTCCCGAAAAATCCTTACATTTTGCAAAGCAAAAAATAAGTATATTTTTATCTGGTTTGGGACATATGAAAATAATAGAAAATGTTTCTAAGTGTAATGTCACCCTTTCTCGGCTGCTAGTTCGAAAAGAGCCTATCCCAAAAAAATTTTAAAAACTCCCCATGCAGAGGAAAAACGGCCGATATCAGATTTTTTCTCATAAAGGCCCTATCTCTCGTCAAAATGTATTGAGTTTATATTTAGGTAGGGCGTTGTTTGAACGATTACTGATGTCGGACCTTTTTGAATAAATCCTGAGGTAGGGCCCTCTTCAAACAAATTCTGGGCCCGTATATCGTCCTCCGTGATCGAGATACTCGCTTCGTAAAATTGCTAATTTATATCGTTTTAGACGTGAACGAATAAATAGAATCGTAAGTTCGTAATGTGAGATAAGTGACGTACTAAAAACGTTTTCAAAGTCTAACAAATGTATTCGATATCAAGAAATTAGACCAGAGACAATTGTGGCAGCTCACTTCTTCCATACCACAGACACTGCATATCACTCCCCAACCCGGTCAGGTGCAACATCATATGACCAACTTGAAAACGGGATTCTTTCAGCATCCATTCCCTATCTTTCACTATCTAGGAGCAATACCATGTATACAACCAACTTTAGTAAAAATATCCTTTCGGCACACAGCTGAAATCCCACAAGCAGACCAATACACAAAAGTGAGTAGGGTATATGCCGCTAGTACTTTTCCAAACATTTAACATGTTTTGCAATGTCAGTTGAGGCCTCCTTTATGCCGATCTCTTACTTAGTCTTACGAAAAGCGGTGGGTAATTATCTGAAATCACCATTGCGGATAAGGCAAGTGTGACATCTTCTTCATAGACGTCAAAATAACAAATATATTGGATCACCCGATTTTTAAAGTTGCTATACTGTATCTCTGTCTAACACCCGCTTAAGATAGCCTACCGTATGTACCGCCATCTTGGACATTGAATTCATTGTGTTGTTGTATTAACGAATGAGACACTCCCCGAAGGCTTTGGGGAGTGTTATCAATGTTGATGGTCTTTTACCGGATATAGATCCGGTACGTTCCGGTAACAAAGCACCATTAAGGTACTAGCCCGACCATATCGGGAACGATATATATGACCACATTAAACCTTCTAGGCCATCCCGCCCCCCATGAGGAACTTGGGGTGGCCAGAGCCTCGACTGTTAATGAAACATGATTCGCCACGGGAAGGTGAGGTTGACAATTGGGTTGGAGAAGCTATATGTTGCGCTGGCAACCCCTTGAATCAATTTGGTATTTTAGTCGCCTCTTACGACACGCATACCTACCGCGGGTATATTCTAAGCCCCCTAACCCGTTGGGTTAACATTGAATACATCATCATCAGTTCCGCACTTTTCCATCTTAAAATGTGTATTTATTTGAATAAAATTTTTAAATATTAAATATTGTTTATAATTGAGAATATATAAATTTTATTTATTTTCAATATTTCTTTTACATTTTGCTGTCAAATCTATTACACTCTGTCACAAATTACGATACGATAGTGAACATACGTGTCAATTCCAATATTGCCGCTTATAAGATTAGTAACGTAAACTTTCTGCCAGAACGAAAAGAGCGACCTGGTTAATTTGTTAGTTGATGTTCAGAGAGTGCTCAGATTCTAGAGGGAAGTCAGCTACGTATCCTTAAACGGAGGCAGCGTTGATATGTGGGTTAAAAATCGCAAAAGAGCATCGGTACGGGACACCAGTCAGACAGGCGAAACTTCAGCGAAACTATTATTATTAAAAAAACAAACAAATACATTTGGTAGTAGTTGTATGAAGGTTTTTTAAAATAACGAACAAAATTTAAACACAGTTATTCGAAAAAAATTGTGTTTAAAAACAAATTGTTTACATTTGGTAGTAGTTGTATGAAGGTTTTTTAAAATAACGAACAAAATTTAAACACAGTTATTCGAAAAAAATTGTGTTTAAAAACAAATTGTTTTTAAGGGGCAGGTGTGGAATTCACTTTTCAAATTTTGATTTCGCCTGTATTACATATCGTAACGTGCTCCACCTCCTCCAAAAATCCTGCGTTCAAGACCCGGGCAAAGCAACTTCAAAAATTTAAAAACAACTTTTCTCAATTAGAAAACTTTTTCTAAACGGAGTCGCCCCTCGGCAGTCATTTCGTGTGTATTCCTGCCATGGGAAGTTTCTTAGTGAAAATTCATCTGCCTTGCAAACGTCGTTCGGAGTCGGCGTAAAATATGTAGGACCAGTCCCATCAATTTGTAGGAAAAATTAAAAGGAGCACGTGAATTGGAAGAAAAGCTGGGCCTAAATTACTTTCTGGAAATTTATTCCAGTTTACTTATATTCACATATACACTATGTACAGATAGGAACATTCTGCATTTTTCAGCTAATTAATATTGTAACGAATTTAGTGAAATTCCGCTTATTTGCAACCGTCTGCTTACGTTCGTATCGCTAAACTGTTGAATAAAAAACTCCATTATTCTGTATTACAAAATGGTCTTTACTGGACTACTTTGAAAGTACTTCGCAATTAAACTTCACTTCGCAACTGATAGCGTGTTTAAATCAAACTGATTACAGATTACTCAGCTTTCGCTGCCTTTATACTCTATGCCCAAATGTCTAGCCGTTTCTTCTGCTAGAATTTTCTACTTGGTTACCAGCTATAAACTACAGATACACGTTTATAGCCTCTCGCATAGCCATATGCGCGTGTATATGTGAGTGCTACTTCCACCTATGACTACAGCTGTATGTGAGTTATCTCTTCGTTGCCTTGTTTGTGTGTTGGTAAATGATGATTAATGTGTTTATGTAGCTTGCTTAATGTTTCTGTTGTTGTGCCTTTATTTAATAACCTTAGAGATGGTAATATTCGTCACAATATGAAGGAGAATTATTCGATTTATCAATAAAATTTTTCTATACCAAGCTTTGGATTAATTTGTATTGTTTCAAGCTGATACTAATTTTAAATTCTGCTACCTTGGTACGTTAAGATGTGCTTTGTATGAATTAAGCGGGGATTACCTTCATTGATTTAAATGTATGAAAACATTTATTTGAAACAATTTTTAATTTATTTTATATTTATTTAATAATTTGGGTAAAATTTAAACAACGGACATGAGGGCGGACAAGGCGACAGCTGTTTCGATTATACCTTGTAAATCCTTTCAAAGTCTTTTCTCCCGGGAGTGGGATTCGAACCCGCACTCCTACGAATTGTTACAAACGCATTCAGTTACGTCATGCCTTAGTTGTTGTAAACCTATCCTAATTACTTTCCTTGTGTATTTTATTTTTTGCACAGTACATACTTTTTATGTAATCATGTGATAAAGTTATGTTTAAAATATATTAAAATTGAAAATGAATAAGGAGAGCAGTTCGAAAATCGGTGAAAAATAACGATTTTCCATGGAATGCTGGTACTATAGACTTTTTAGTTGTACTTTTAAGCCAGATTTTTATTCGCCACATGTAATCAAAATACGTTATATTGTACTCCTCCAAAACGGAAATATGGTTTCCCCAAATTGTTAGGAGTGCTTAAGATTTTTCAAACTTTATATTTATTTCAATTTCGCCACACAATCAATTGTGGCAGCTTAGTTGGCCAACACCTTTGTATTAAGATTGTTATGAATAGAGCTGAGGCTTATAAATGTTGTTGCACATGATTGTGCAACTGCACTAAGTAAAATATGTGGCGCAACTAAGCCGCTTTGAATACATTTAAATTATGCTGGCAGTTGAGAGCAGAGCAGGGCGAGTGCAGCGTTTACTTTGTGTTGAAGGTGTTGAAAGCATAACAAATCACATGAGTTAACAATGGAATTAGGTTTTCATAAATTATTGCTTTTTCCAAAAATAATAGGATGATGAATTGACGATTTTTTTTTAAATATTTGTGGAAAACATCTCAAACTTTTTCTTAGTTAATGGATTTCATGCGACTGCTCAGCATGTTTTATTATAACAAAGCTTAGAAAGCTGAATATGAGCAACTCAATCTGACATAGAGATAAAATATTTTTCGAAGTTAGGTAAGGTTGACTTGCCGTTCAATATATACCTCACATAGAGTAAATATTACCATAGTGTTACAAGAATTAGTATGACGACCAAACGGAAAACCCCCTGTTAGGTAACAGGCCTTATGTTGTGAAATAACTCATTCCTCTTAGCAAATACCACAAGTTCTCTAGAACCTAGTACGTGATCAATCATTTCTTCCTGCCTCCTGCTGCACAAACTCATCGGCTTTTTCCTTACCTTCTTTCCCTTTATCAGTGATAACCCAGTAGATATGTATGGTCCGGCCTGACCAATGCTCGTTTGCATTCCAGGATACTTTTTGATGATGTATTGTGTGAGATTATTACCTAAATCGCCGCCTGACTATTAATATAAACATTGACGCGACTGCAATTTAAGCATGCTTCCCCAAGAATTTCCCCTGAAACAATTTCCTGCCTGAAAGACACTGCAGTACTTTGCCAGCCTGTAGGATTTGCTTATTCCTAATTCAGTACACTAACAGTAAACAGCAGGCCCGCTCTCTTCCGTTAATTTGACACCATCGATATATCGCGCATGTTCTGTGATTTTCGTACTCTTGCGCTTATCCCCCGACTCTATTTGGGCTCCGAAATCTCTTTCAAAACCAGCCACGGGACTATGTAGATGGCGCTATGGTCATATGGCCCGCACTCAAGCTGTCCCGTAGTCTTAAGCCTTGTTGAAGTTGTTAAATTTAGATCCATGGCATACAGTCCTGCTGTATGGGCAGTTTCTAGGGCCCCCGGTATGCTAATCAGCAATAATATGCATATTCCCTCAAATTTTTTAGTATAGGTAATTTTTTGTGTGGCTATCCAGCAAACGAGGACCCCATGGTAAAACATGGCCTGACAATTTGCGTAAATATTCAATGAGAGATTGTCGACAAAAGGCCTTATGTGCATCCTAGCATTCCTTTTCACGCTCTCTCTTCCACATGAAGTTTATACGACAATTTACTTTGTATAATTCCTAGATATTTTCTGCTGTAAACCCAGGCATTTACATCCTGGAGTTTCTGGTCGATCAGAGCTTATTATTGGCAGACATCAGCCACTGCTTCTCTTTCTAACCGCGTACTTATCGACTTTAATCGACTGCAATCAATCGTGTAAGAAAAACCCGTACAGAGCTGGATGGCATAACACTTGGTAATGTCTCGATAGGCTCACACCTTTACTATGAATCATGATCATGTTTCAGGTGGACACTGGTCACTAAACATTCACTTTAACTCACCTGCCATTCGCCAAAATTTTGTTCACTTTTTATTCAGGAAGGTAGAAGAGTACTTCATAGCATTGAACTCCCCTACTAAATCAAATACCGTCGAGGCCCCTGATTACCGCTTATGAGCTTTGTAGCTGGTACAGGATTGAGTTTCATTTGTGCGGTCATCTTAACTACGTGAAGTACCACCAAATAAAACAAACCTACCCTACTCTATCTTCTGGTAGAGTAAGATGGGGAGGAATTATATAATTAGAGGGAGAAGCTTAGGAGTAGCTGAGACAATTAGAGGTGAAGAAAGAAAGGGAAGATTTCTTCGGAAGAGTGGGATAGTGATATAAAAAGACGAGGAAAAGATACACTAGAAAGAAAATATGATATTCACAGGGGAACCAAGGTATAGGGCACAGTAGAGTTAGTACATTTTGTATGCCAATATAATTCTGACCAAGCAGGAAATGCTTGGAGCCAAGCACGGGGATACGCGAAATGTCGAAGATGATGCGCAGGTCTTACAACCTAAGATTACCAAAGTTACTTTTAACATAGAAAGAGGGGACAATGCGCTCATGATGAGTGTCCTGACTGGACACAATTGGGCCTTGTCAGTGAAAGCAGATGTAAGAAATGGTGGAGCACATTTTGTGGTAGTGCTCTGCGTTCGCAAAGCTAAACTGCATCTATTAGGAGAGGCACAGTTATCAGATCTAGAAACAGCAACTAGCATAGGTCCTAGAAAGTTTCAAATATTTTTCAGGAGGACGGAGTTATTTTATAACATAAGTTCTGATTTTTGATAGAGTTTTTCATCTTCTGGTAGCACTATGGAATAATTCAGTCTACGTGAGGTCCTCACGGATCAGGCAGTTCAACCTAACTTAAGGTAGAGTATGATGTAGAAAAAGTAAGGATAGAGAGGGAATGGGAAAATACATTCAACAATCGCGAAAGGGAGTGAGAAATGGAAACTTTTTAAATTTTTGTTTAATTGCGTGTGTTAAATTTAAGTTCCGGCAGAAGCTTCCGTCAGGGCTAATAGTTTATTCATAAGTTATTCCCCTGCATAATTCCAACAAACTGGTAAAAGTCGCCTCAAAAATATCTCTTCTTTAAGTCAGTCACTAATAGATCTAAATCTACTATATCGTTGTCATAGGGATTTCTATCCATAGTCTTTAATCAAACACTGTCATTATTTAGCTTCTGGCCAAGAACGCTTTGAGTTATATATTAAAATACTTTCGTGAAGCCAACAACAATTATTTATGTATGCACGAATGTCTACTTCTGTAGCCACAAATGAGTATTCTTCCGCCCATTGCAATTGACGGACGCTATTCGTGCACTTCACTTACAATTTGACATTTAGCGCATTTTGAGAATTTATTTCCATCTTCAATTTTGTGAGTTGTTCGATGTGTCGTGTTTTATTTTCCTATGTGTACAAGTCAGAGCATGTCTAACCTTAGGCGAAAATGTCAAACAGCCCAACTGGCGTCAAAACGGTTTGGTCACAATTCGTTTGTAAAATGCGGGCAAATGCATCGCGTCCCTAAATTTCGTCGATTCGTTGTCATCGTTATCATCGTTTACTTGGATGTTGTTTGCCAAGGCTTGTTGAATGCCGTTGCCTGGTTGCATGGCGTGACGAAATGCCGCAAATGCAGCGCCGCTACGATGAACACGCGCAGTTCGATAGTGACCACTTAATCGAGGGCGACAACGTGGCAATAACGCTAACTATGCTCTCCTCTCACTCCGCCAGCAGCGACTTCTCTTTACTAACAAGGCCTCCGTTGCATTTTCTATCCGACAGGAGTGTTTGCATATTTGTTGAACACTAACAGGCTCCATTCCTGTGAATGTGCCCCCCCCCCCCCCCCTTCAACTCACGCAAGTGTTCAACAATCGCATAAAGTTGTCAGCAACTTTTACAGCTGCTTTTCCCTCCTACTTCCTGTAACCCCTGATCGTCGCGTAGGTTCGCAAAGCGAAATGTGATCCTTATAGCGTTGCCGTTAGCATTATGCATTGATATTTACTGTTTTAGTTGTTGTTGCTATATTTCTTACCCACCATACATTGCTTTGGTCAGCAATGAAGTTTGCGTGCCACAATCGTGTTGCACGTAATGCAGATAAATTGTTCGCATTCATTTTGCCTTGCGAGTTTTCTGTTGCTCTTGTTTTTGCATTTTCTCATATTTTTGCAATTTTGTATATATTTCAATATGGATGGTAATGCATAAGTACTAAATGTACTATATCTGCGTGCGTTTGCATATCCACCAATTTATTTGAAGAAGTTTTATGTATGGATATTAGTTACAACTTCTTAGTTTTCAGGCACTGGATATGAGTAGGAAATCATACTTACAGTGTGCTATGCATGTACTTAGTCTTAACAAAATGTTCACTAAAGAGCCAGGATTTTTTACTAAAATTCCTTCAGGACTATACTAGAATCGATTCAGAAAGTTACATCCCCTGAAACACATTCACTGCGATGATAGCTGATGGGCCCATATTTTTAAGTAAATGTACATCAATATTTTCGCCAGGGTATGGAAGAGGTTTTCCCACCGATCATACCACAGGTTCCAAGTTTAGGTCACGTAAAAAATAACAATAAAAGTATTTTAGAAAATTTATCCAAATTGGGGCTCCAGTTGGTAGTCGTTGGCAAGCCCTTCCAGTGTAGGCTCCTTTAAAAGCTTCTCAACAGACCCTTATCTACCTTGCCGAAATTATTTATAAAATTTTAGCAGACCAAGCAGACGTTGCTCCGCCCTAACTTTGGTCTACATGAATAACTTTTAATAAGTTTTTCCTACTTACTCTACCTAGTCCTCTCTCCTCCTTTTCTTTATCCTTTTATTCACTGCTCTCTGCGTCTCTTTCTCCTTCTCCGTCTTACCATCCCTTCTTTTTTCTCTAGCTCGCTCTCCTTCTTCCTTCCCCGGCCCATATATATCTATCCCTCAATTTTCGTCTAACTCTATCTCTTTCTCAGTATCCTGCTCCTTCCCTCGTTTTTCTTCTATCTAGGTCTCTTTATTCTTCTCCATCCATTATTTACAGTACCAGGCCCAGTTCCAGTCCGAGTCACAGTCTCAGTCCCAGTTCCAACCCCACTTGCAGAGGGTTGAATGTATTATATTTGAATGCTCTTTCATAAAAAAAAAATTGTTTAAAAAAATTTAATTAAGGGGTGGACCGAACTTACCATATTGGGGTATGAAAAATAGATAAGATCCCTTTCTCACACGTACTCAATATGCTCACAAAGTTTCATGAGAATCGGTCGAGCCGTTTCGAAGAATTTCAACCACAAACACAGTGACACGAAAATTTTATATAGATGATTTAGGACTTTGCCAAAGGGGAATGTTATTTCTTTTTTACGAGGGAGATTGAAATAGAGTCACACAGCAACTAAAGTTATCATTTTTGTGTATCGCCAAATCAAGGAAACCTTTGACTTTTTCCAAAAAAAAAAATTTATTAAAGATAGTGCCAAAGGACTCGGTAGACAACTTGGAGTAATTGTATATCGTAAGTGTTTTTATATAAAGGCTCCAAAAGATATAGTCAAGAGATCGAAAATATATTCTCAAATTGCAGTTACATATACGTAAATAGTAGATTATCTTGGAATGATAACGAAGTGTCGAGATATATGTGGCTACCACCGGGGTGTGCTAATAGCGTGCTCGCCAATCACACCGAAGGTGACTGTGTCAAATCCCGGGAAAACGTCAACTTCTTTACAAAAGCGTATTTAAATTAAGCGGCCCTGCAGTTGCTTGGCAAACATTTCGAGGATATTTCTGCATTAAAAGTTTATCAACGCAAATTTTTAGGAAAAATTAAAAGCAACACCATGAAAATTTAAAAAAGAAGCTGGACCTTAATCTCCTTGGCTGTATATCATGTTTTTTTTTTATTCTGAAGTGTGGACTGTCAGTGAATTGCGAGCCAAAACTGTAAACAAAAATCAGCTATTCTGCTGGTTTTCGTATATTATAGTACTAGATGTGTGTGATTTATTCCACAAAATATTCACATTTATCGATGTTACTGCACGGGTAAAAGTTTGAGTCTAAATCTGGAACTTGTTTGTACTAATTATATGACCAACCTAAATTTGGTTTAAAACTTAGATGACACCGGTCTTCCTGGAAATGAGTGCAAAGAACCGGGTTTCAATTTCTAACAAGAGAACTTTACACTTCCTGTTATAAAAAAAGGCTAGAGTACCAAGTACTCGTATTTGACCAAGTACTCATTTGATGAATAAACATACAGTATAAATCTGAGTTAACACCCAGTGGTTGGAGTTAAACCACAACAGAGGTAGCTTTACCCACAAGTTATGGGTTTATTATCAGCTTATTAACAACAGCGAGTAATCCGCTTGAGTAACCACGCAGAGTATCACCACGATAAGAAATCGATTACTTCTCGATAACATTTTGACAACAAATCGATAGCTTATCGTTAACAAATCGAAAACTTTTTGTTAAGATGTCGATTGATTGCCCATAAATAATATAAATCTAGTTGATAAAAAACAGATAACTTTTCGATAACTTTCTGATAACATATCGATGCATTTTCAATAATAAATCGACAACATTTCGATAATATATCGATTGCAAAGCTATAACTTTTTGATAAAATATCGATTGCTGTACAATAGTTAATCAATAACAAACCGATAGTATTTCTAAAAAAAACTCTCCTACAACAAATCGATAACTCGTCGATAAGAAATATATTACACGCTCGAAACGAACCTTTAACACTTCGTTAATAAATTGGTAATCGCCTTCCGGTTTTGATTTCGGCTTTAGGTTCGAATTCTAATCCTTCCTTTTCTCTCCCCTACTCCACCTATTTTTCCTTTCCTTTAATTTCCACTCCTTTCTTATCACTAATTTTCTTTTTCCTTTCCTGTTGCTTTCTTCTCTTATCTTCTCTTATTTTGTCTTTCTTTTTTCTTCTTTGCTTTACTTACCTTCCTTTCCTTTACTTCCTTCCATTTTCTTTCCTTTGCTTTTCTTTCTGCTACTTTCTTTATCTTTCTTTGCCTTAACTTTCATTTCCATTCATTTCTTTTATTTTGGCTTCGTTTCTTTGCATTTCCTTTGTTTCCTTTGCGTTCCCTTACTTTCTTTTCCTTGCCTTGATTTGCTACACATCTTATTTCGCTCATATCAACTCTACCCTGTACATTATACCCATATTAGGCTACAGTGGTCAATTCAGACCACACATAGACTAAACTTGTTAATAATATTTTAACGAGCAACATTTCAATTTGAAGAACACTGTGCGACTAAATGACCATACATTATACATAGATGACCGTATGACAGATTTCGCGTGTTAATTCTGATATTTTGCATGTGTTTGTGCTTATAAGAAAACATGAATATACATATTTTGAATAAATACAAACATAACAAGTAAGGAAGGTTAAGTTCGGGTGTAACCGAACATTACATACTCAGTTGAGAGCTATGGTGACAACATAAGGGAAAATAACCATGTAGGAAAATGAACCGAGGGAAAACCTGGAATGTGTTTGTACGATATGGGTATCAAGTGAAAGGTGTTAATGAATATTTTAAAAGGGGTGATCCTTAGTTCCATAGGTGGACGCCATTTCGGGATATCGCCATAAAGGTGGACCAGGAGTGACCCTAGAATGTGTTTGTACGATATGGGTACCAAAAGAAAGGCATTAAAGAGTACTTTATGAGGGAGTGGGCCATAGTTCTATAGGTGGACGCCATTTAGGGATATAGCCACAAAGGTGGATCAGGGTTGACTCTAGAATGCGTTTGTACGATATGGGTATCAAATTATAGGTATTAATGAGGGTTTTAAAAGGGAGTGGTGGTTGTTGTATAGGTGGTCGCCTTTTCGAGATATCGCCATAAAGGTGGACCAGGGGTGACTCTAGAATGCGTTTGTACGATATGGGTATCAAATGAAAGGTGTTAATGAGTATTTTAAAAGGGAGTAATCCTTAGTTCCATAGGTGGACGCCGTTTCGAGATATCGCTATAAAGGTGGACCAGCAGTGACTCTAGAATGTGTTTGTACGATATGGGTATCAAATTATAGGTATTAATGAGGGTTTTAAAAGGGAGTGGTGGTTGTTGTATAGGTGGTCGCCTTTTCGAGATATCGCCATAAAGGTGGACCAGGGGTGACTCTAGAATTCGTTTGTACGATATGGGTATCAAATGAAAGGTGTTAATGAGTATTTTAAAAGGGAGTAATCCTTAGTTCCATAGGTGGACGCCGTTTCGAGATATCGCTATAAAGGTGGACCAGGGGTGACCCTAGAATTTGTTTGTTCAATATGGGCATCAAACGAATGGTGTTAATGAGTATTTTAAAAGGGAGTGGGCCTTAGTTCTATAGGTGGATGCCGTTTCGAAATATCGCCAAAAAGGTGGACCAGGGGTGACTCTAGAATGTGTTTGTACGATATGGGTATCAAATTAAAGGTATTAATGAGGGTTTTAAAAGGGAGTGGTGGTTGTTGTATAGGTGGTCGCCTTTTCGAGATATCGCCATAAAGGTGGACCAGGGGTGACTCTAGAATGCGTTTGTACGATATGGGTATCAAATGAAAGGTGTTTATGAGTATTTTAAAAGGGAGTAATCCTTAGTTCCATAGGTGGACGCCGTTTCGAGATATCGCCATAAAGGTGGACCAGGGGTGACCCTAGTTTTTGTTTGTACAATATGGGTATCAAAAGAAAGGTGTTAATGAGTATTTTAAAAGGGAGTGGGCCTTAGTTCTATAGGTGTACACCTTTTCGAGGTATCGCAATAAAGGTGGACCAGGGGTGACTCTAGACTTTGTTTGTACGATATGGGTATCAAATGAAAGGTGTTAATGAGTATTTTTAAAAGGGAGTGGCCTTCGTTCTATAGGTGTTCGCCTTTTCGAGATATCGCCATAAAGGTGGACCAGGGGTGACTTTAGAATATGTTTGTACGATATGGGTATCAAATTAAAGGTATTATTGAGAGTTTTAAAAGTGAGTGGTGGTAGTTGTATATGTGAAGGCATTTTCCAGATATCGACCAAAATGTGGACCAGGGTGACCCAGAACATCATCTGTTGGATACCGCAAATTTATTTATATATGTAGTACCTGCCAAGATTTTAAGGGTTTTTTATTTCGCCCTGCAGAACTTTTTTCATTTTCTTCTGCTTAATATGGTAGGTGTCACAACCATTTTATAAAGTTTTTTCTAAAGTTATATTTCGCGTCAATAAAACAATCCAATTACCTTACCATGTTTCATCCCCTTTTTCGTATTTGGTATAAAATTATGGCATTTTTTTCATTTTTCGTAATTTTCGATATCGAAAAAGTGGGCGTGGTCATAGTCGGATTTCGTTAATTTTTCTTACCAAGATAAAGTGAGTTCAAGTAAGCACGTGAACTAAGTTCATTAAAGATATGCCGATTTTTGCTCAAGTTATCGTGTTAACGGCCATGCGGAAGGACAGACGGACGACTGTGTATAAAAACTGGGCGTGGCATCAACCGATTTCGCCCATTTTCACAAAAAATAGTTAACGTTATAAAATCTATGCCCATACCAAATTTCAAAAGATTGGTTAGTTTTAGTTCGAATTATGGCGTTAAAAGTATCTTAGACAAATTAAATGAAAAAGGGCGGAGCCACGCCCATTTTGAAATTTTCTTTTATTTTTGTATTTTGTTGCACCATATCATTACTGGAGTTGAATGCTGACATAA
Source organism: Eurosta solidaginis (assembly GCF_040869045.1). NCBI lineage: Eukaryota > Metazoa > Arthropoda > Insecta > Diptera > Tephritidae > Eurosta > Eurosta solidaginis. Next base: position 67,426,603 of record NC_090323.1, on the reverse strand, counting down.
TTTACTTATATTCTGTAAAGATATTAAATTTTTTGTTAAAATTTTACTTTAAAAAAAATTTTTTTTTAAAAGTAGGCGTGGTCCTTCTCCGATTTTGCTAATTTTTATTGAGTGCACATATAGTAATAGTAGTAACGTTCCTGCCAAAGTTCATCATGATATCTTCAACGACTGCCAAATTACAGCTTGCAAAACTTCTAAATTACCTTCTTTTAAAAGTGGGCGGTGCCACGCCCATTGTCCAAAATTTTACTAATTTTCTATTCTATGTCATAAGTTCAACTCATCTACAAAGTTTCGTAGCTTTATCTGTCTTTTGTAATGAATTATCGCACTTTTTCGGTTTTTCGAAATTTTCGATATCGAAAAAGTGGGCGTGGTTATAGTCCGATATCGTTCATTTTAAATAGCAATCTGAGATGAGTGCTCAGGAATCTACATACCAAATTTCATCAAGATACCTCAAAATTTACTCAAGTTATCGTGTTAACGGACGGACGGACGGACGGACGGACATGGCTCAATCAAATTTTTTTTCGATCCTGATTATTTTGATATATGGAAGTCTATATCTATCTCGATTCCTTTATATATGTACAACCAACCGTTATCCAATCAAACTTAATACACTCTGTGAGCTCTGCTCAACTGAGTATAAAAAGTAATGCTACAAAAAACAAGTAGGGAAGACAAAGCTCGCGTGTAACCGAACATTACATACTCAGCTGAGAGCTTTGGAGACAAAATAAGGGAAAATAACCATTTAGCAAAATGAACATAGGGTAATCCTGGAATGTGTTTGTATGACATTGGTTTCAAATGGAAGGTATTAAAGAGTATTTTAAAAGGGAGTGCGCCATAGTTCTATAGGTGGACGCAATTTCAGGATATCGCCATATACGTGGACCAGAGGTGACTCTAGAATGTGTTTGGATGATGTGGGTATGAAATGAAAGGTGTTAATGAGTATTTTAAAAGGGAGTGGGCCTTAGTTCTATAGGTGGAGATATCGCCATAAAGGTGGAACAGGGGTGACTCTAGAATGCATTTGTACGATATAGGTATCTAATGAAAGGTGTTAATGATTATTTAAAACGTAGTGGGCCTTAGTTCTATAGGTTTTGCGAGATATCGCAATAAGGGTGGGCCAGGGGTGACTCTAGAATGTGTTTGGACGATATGGGTATAAAATGAAAGGTGCTAATGAGTATTTTAAAAGGCAGTGGGCCTTAGTTCTATAGGTGGAAGACTTTTCGAGATAACGCCATAAAAGTGGACCAGGGGTGACTTTATAATGTGCTTGTACGATATGAGTACCAAATTAAAGGTATTAATAAGGGTTTTAAAAGGGAGTGGTGGTAGTTATATATCTGAAGGCGTTTTCGAGATATCGACCGAAATGTGGATCAAGGTGACCCTGAATATCATCTGTCGGGTATCGCTAATTTGTTTATATATGTAATACCACGAACAGTATTCCTGCCAAGATTCCAAGGGCTTTTGATTTCGCCCTGCAGAACTTTTTCATTTTCTTCTACTTAATATGGTAGGTGTCACACCCATTTTACAAAGTTTTTTCTAAAGTTACATTTTGCCTCAATAAACCAATCCAATTACCATGTTTCATCTCTTTTTTCATATTTGGTATAGAATTATGGGATTTTTTTTCATTTTTCGTAATTTTCGATATCGGAAAAGTGGGCGAGGTCATAGTCGGATTTCGGCCATATTTTATACCAAGATAAAGTGAGTTCAGATAAGTACGTGAACTAAGTTTAGCTAAGATATATCGATTTTCGCTCAAGTTATCATGTTAACGGCCGAGCGGAAGGACAGACGGTCGACTGTGTATAAAAACTGGGCGTGGCTTCAACTGATTTCGCCCAATTTCACAGAAAACAGTTATCGTCATAGAATCTATGCACACACCAAATTTCACAAGGATTGGTAAGTTTTAGTTCGCCTTATGGCCTTAAAAGTATTCTAGACGAATTAAATGAAAAAGGGCGAAGCCCATTTTGAAATTTTGTTTTATTTATGTATTTGGTTGCACCATTTCATTACTGGAGTTGAATGTTGGCATAATTTACTTATATACTGTAAAGGTTTTTAATTTTTTGTTAAAATTTGACTTTAAAAGATAATTTTTTAAAAGTGGGCGTGTTCGTCAATATATTTTGCTAATTTTTATTTGCGCACATATAGTAATAGGAGCAACGTGCCTGCCAAATTTCATCATGATATCTTCAACGACTGCGAAATTACAGCTTGCAAAACTTTTAAATTACCTTCTTTTAAAAGTGGGTGGTGCCACGCCCATTGTCCAAAAATTTACTAATTTTCCGGTTTGAGTAATAAGGTCAACGCACCTACCAAGTTTCATCGCTTTACCCGTCTTTGGTAATGAATTATCGCACTTTTTCGGTTTTTTGAAATTTTCGATATCGAAAAAGTGGGCGTGGTTGTAGTCCGATTTCGTTCGTTTTAAAAAACGATCTGAGATGAGTGCCCAGGAACCTACACACCAAATTTCATCAAGATCCCTCAAAATTTACTCAAGTTATCGTGTTTACAGACGGACGGGCATGGCTAAATGAATTTATTTTTTCACCCAGATCATTTTGATATATAGAAGTCTATATCTATCTTGATTAGCTTATGCCGTTACGGATTACCGTTATGCGAACAAAGTTAATATATTCTGTGTGCTCTGCTCATCTGAGTATAATAATGCAATAAAACACTAGCGTCCACAAAAAAACAAAAACCATAAATCGACAAATGCTAGCATATAATCAGAGGAAGTGCGAACCTTTTATGCAGGCCTGCAGTACAACTCGTGTTTTTTATTTTCATTTTAAGCACAGCATTTCAATAAGGGATAAACACCCCCGATCGGGTTAGGGGGCTTAGAATATACCCGCGGTAGGTATGCGTGTCGCAAGAGGTGACTAAAATACAAAATTGATTCAAGGGATTGTGTAGCGCAACCTTCTCAAGGTTTTGTCAGCGCAATATTAGCTTCTCCAACCCGATTGTCAACCTCACCTACCCATGGCGAATCCTGTTTCATTGACAGCCGATGCTCTGGCCACCCCGAACTACTGATGGATATAGGAAGTGGGAGGGCGGGTTGGCCTAGAACAACAGTAACAAGGGTTTAAACAGCAAAGTTATCGAAAAAATTTAACTTGCTGTTCCTGTCGCTTACATAAAACGTGCCTGTCCATTTTAGTTTAAACTGCAGTTACTTAAACTCGCACTGAGTAAATCAATCAAAGAGACAATCAAATATTTGGTGGAACAAGTTCCATCTTTTTGTTGTTGTTGTAGCGATAAAAATATCGAATCTGATGGCGCTTTGCAGGATATATATCCGGTACGTTCCGCACCATTGAGGAACAAGTGGGTATTTTAATATTTTAGTCGCCTCTTACGATAGGCATACCAACCACGGGTATATTTCAACCCCTCTAACCCGATTAAAGCAACGAATTTTCATCGCATGCATTTCTTTAAAAAATGTTTCAATCCAAATCTTTATTTTATTAAGAATGACTGAATATATTCATGGCAGGAGGCCCATGTGCAAAGCCGAGTAAACGGCGGTTTCCATGCTGCCTATATAGGTCCTGCAAGAATTCGTCCCTTCTCGATACCTTCACTCATCAGCCTGATTTCCGGGTAGAACTTTCGTACTCACGCCATTCGCCCACACGCTTCTTTTTTCTTATCTCTTCGCACCTTCGAATAATGCGCCCTTACATGGCGCTTTGTTGCGTCCATCTACAGCTTGGCTATATGTGTTGAAATAATAAAGCGAAAGATAAAAAAAGGTGAACGGTCCAAAGCTTTAAGTAAAGTATTATAAAATAAAATATTTTCCTTCACTCGACTGTGCGGCGAGCTTGTCCACGTCATCTAAACACTTTTAACGGAAGACATGAACCTTCGGGGCTTTGAATAAAATCAACTCGGAAATAGCGAAGGATCTCGTGCGCTAGGTCACGGTATGCGAATGAATGAGATGAAAGAGAATGCCCCACAATCTTATAAAAGAAGAATCTTCGACCTAAACCAGTTTTTTTTTTGCGAAATAGATTCGATTTTCAAACAGCATACATATTAGGCCGGGTCGATTTGTGGGGAGGCAAAAAAATCGCCCATTGCTCTGTGAAAATCATATTCTAGGGATCAAAATAAGAAACTTTACAGAAGGAACCATACCTCTAAAACGAATTCTGATGCCCCCCCCCCCTTTGGGTCGTAGCGGCAAATTTTGAAAAATCCCACTTTGAAATGCCTATGTTTTTTCGTTTTGGAGTTTATTTTTCTCTTTAGAAATTGATTTAGTCAGAACATATGTAAATTAAAAAATGAATTTAACTTAGTAATAGAAAAGCAATTAAAAAAAATTATTAGAAATTAGCGTTTTTACAACCCCCTTTTAAAACCAAGGCATTACTGTGATGCATTTACATATCGTAAACATAGTTGTGTGGGTTTTTTATTCAACCGTTTTAAAAAATGAAGGTATCACTGTGACACAATTGCAGATCGTAAAATTGCTTGTGTTGTTTTTTTAAGCAACCACAAGACACAGCAGGTAGAATTGAAATTGCCCCTACCCAAAAGTTCGACCCAAAGGGGGGGGACACCAGAATTCGTTTTAGAGGTATGGTTCCTTCGGCATAGTTTCTTATTCTGATCCCTATAATACGACTCTCACAGAGCAATGAGCGATTTTTAAATCGACCCTCCCTAATACATATATATAAAGCAGGCTGACCCTTGCGCGCGTTACGTCTGCCCACCGAAACCGCCCCGTCGAGTAACCAACAACAAATATTACTGTGGCAGCACTCGGCATAAACTTAAAGCAATGGCTCCCAAAAACATCGCTTTGGCTCCGGCTGGCTCCCAACAAGAAAAAAATAGAAACAGAAACAGCTTTGAAATATAAATGAAATTCAAAATTTAGATTGTGTTGGTAGCGTCATGCCACACCATCAAACAAAAGGGATGGGGATCGATCAATATGCTATCACTCACTGCTGGCGGGCCTGCTGCTAATTGTATTTCGTTGCTTGTTGCCGTTGCTTTTGCAGTGCCGTCCTCACTTTTACTGCTTTGCTTTGGTTTTTACATTTCGGTATGAATCCCATTTTGCCCAAATTGTCGTTTGGCTCCGTAAGTTGAATCCCTTGACTTAGGGAAGTGATTATTTTAATTATAATAACAGCAACACAATCACCTTATGTTTGTGTATTTAGCCACCACTGTATCTATAGCTTTTCTGGCTCTTTTAGATCGTTAAATAGATTTTGGAATAAATGTGTTTTCTTTAAAAAAGCAAAAACATTTTACTAAATTTTCTATCAAAGGAGAAAAGCGACTTTGTGTCACGTTTTTCTTCAAAAACTCATGCAAAGCTGCATCAACATCAATAATGACAACAACAAGAGAAAACGAGCAAAGTATCTAAGTACATATACATACCATTTTTGTTACAGCTTAATCTGGCACTTGTTGTTGCAACCGCTCTTATGTCATCTCGCGTAATTGCAAAAAGCTAACCAACACCCCGGATCCGACTAAAGAAAAGGTAATAATTCTATGAATTTTATTTTCTAGCTAGTCCTCAGCTTAGTTTCCTGCAGCATCCATACCTCTATCCAGCATATTTGCTTACGATCAACACCCACACAACTACCGCAATTTAACTGCTTTGAGCATATTTTGCATATGATTGCTGATGATGTTGCATGCCACCGGCAACAAAAAACCGAACGGCAGCCAATATTGCAGTAGCTCCTGTCCTCCTTCGTTTGCTTATGTAATAGCATACATATACACATACATATGTAGGTACGTGTGTTTGTTGTTGTTAATGCTTCTACTAATGATGTTGCTGCAGAAGCGCCTAGTCTCGCCTGCAATTGCCACATTTTGTATGCTACAAAGCCATTTAGAGCTCGCGAACTCTATAGAGCTGTGGCAGCATGCCGATCACACACCATCTTGCCCCATCGTTATTGCCATCGACAGCCAAAGCGAGTAGCGCAAATGAAATTATTTTTTCGTCACCTTGTCTGCTGTGCGATGTACTCGTACGTGTTGAAGATTTTTGTAATTTCTTTAGTGCACTTTGATTTACTGCTGATGATGTTGTTGTTGTAATTTAGTTACAACTTTGTTCTTGTTTTTTTGGGTATGTTCTTCTTGTAATTATTGAAATCCTGTCGTTTAGGGATTTTTCTTGCCATCTTTACTAACATACATTTAACTGTTAGTTGGACAAACATCATTAAGATTATGAACGAAGACCAATTACAAAATGAGTGATTAAGGAGGTAGTTAATTTGGCAATCATAAAGGAACAAAGTAAAAAAGTAGGTGTCAGGAAATCTTTTCGCAATTTAAAAGCACTTTTTTTCTTTCATGCTCACTGAATGCCATAAAATTTGATGTGCTCATTCTTGTCCTAAGCAGAGAAGACAAATTATTGCCTTACTTTTTGTTGAGTTGTAACTATTTTATAATTCGTTGAGTTTGATTAATCTGGTTTGCTATATTTTTACACCTGGGGGCGTGGCATCGATATTAATGGTCCTTTGCCGGATAAAGATCTGCCACGTTCCAGTAACAACCACCTTCAAGGTACTTAGCCTACATATAGCTGGAAAACGACAATATGGTAGATTATTTTTAGAAAAGAAAACACTATAAATCTATTGCCATACCTGTCGTGATTTATGGCAAAAAAACATGAGCGGTATCTTAAGGAGATGAGTTGCATTGGTCATGATATGCGAATTGATAAAAAAAAAATTCCTTCCAATAAAGTATTTATGACGGCAGCAGAATTTTTCAGCGGAGGAATAGATAGACCTCCACGTAGTCAGAAGAAACAAGTGAAAAAAGACTTTATCTCTCTTGGTGTTAACTATGGGCGCCAGTTACCGTGACGCGGGAATGGCTAACGTAACTTGATAATAATATCGAGGATAAATTCGTTTTAGTTTAGAAAGTGTTCTACCCTATGTTTCCAACCATACAATTATTGCTTCGGTTTCAAAAAAAACCAAAAAATAGTTGTAAAAAGTGATATATATTGGAATAACTTTTCGTCAACTCTACCCGAATTTTTAACGTTGTCCCATATTTAATTCCATTTTTCGAACTCTATGCAGAATGAAAGGCAGTCGCTGTAGTGCGGTGATACCGTAGTCCGCCTACTACAATGAAGGTTCTGTGTTCAAGTCCCAGGCAAGGCAGTATCAATTTCAATTGGAAAAAAATATTTCTAAGCTGTGCCGCCACTCGATAGTGGTTTGATAAACATACCATGTGTATTACTGCCACGAAAGGCTTCTCAGTGAAAATTCATCTGCCTTATAGGTCCCCTGGAAGCAGAGGTAGAGGGCGGCCCCCACTCCGTTGGAAGGACTAGGTGGAAAACGATTTAAACTCTTTTGGTGTTACCGATTGGCGCCAGTTGGCGGAGCGAAGGAGCGACTGGCGCGCCTTGTTGGACGGCCATAACCGTTTAGACGGTTAAGCTCCAATTAAGTAAGTAAGTAAGTATAGGTCCCCTCCCGCCAATTTGAGAAAAATTAAAAGGGAACAAATTGGAAGAGAATTCGGCCTTAATCTCGACGGAGTTCAATCAAGTCAGGTATTAATTGACTTGTTTTATTCAGAAAAGAATTTAGAAATCCTATCGCAAATATACCAGAGTTGTTTGTAAGAACACATTTGCTAGGCTGTGGTTTCATTCCAATGGAATCCTGAAAATATACGAGGATAAAACGCTGCCTTCGGCTGAATGACGTGCTCACCCTTAAATATCTTTTTGAAATTATATTAAAAAGCAGGACTTCATGACATGACACAAATACATATGTATGGAGACATACATATAAAGTTTCCATTCATTTCCTTTAATTGTATTGAAAGAAGTTTTAATGGGTTGCTAATTCCGACTTGTTGTTTTATTTACTTGTAGCTACAGAGAGAGTGATTAATTTGAGTTATGAGTTTGTATAATAAATTGTACCTCGTTGGCTGGTTGATTGGCAGTTATGGCTTCAACTTATTGCGTTTTTGTTAACTTTAACTGGTTTATGAGTTTCAATAATGTTGCATGTAGTGTTGCATCTGCAGGGCTTAATTTTAGTTTTATTTTTATTCTTACTTATTCACATTTTAAAAATATGCATGCCACTTGGCCTGGCCACCTTTGAGTCGACCCAAATCATAACATAATTTGAAAGGCTTAATTAAAAAATGAAAGAAAATAAATAATCATAAAACATTAAATAAACGACTTTACTTAAAAAAATGCATAAACGATTTAAAGAGAGTCACAAAATTTAGTTCCAACCTTTCATATATTTGACAACCACTTGTCCACTTGGCATTGAGTTGCCGCATCCATAATGGCCAAGCGTACAAGTAGCGCCAAAGACCGCTGAGCAAGTCTGACAACTGAAGGCTATTGCATTGAAATTGGCTCTTCCTATAGCTTGTTTTAATGAGACCCTGGCACCTATAATACCTTCCCGCTCATGCGTTATACAGCTTGCTTTGTTGTGTTGTCAGTCTGTCCGTTTCATTCAAATGCCGTGAATACACCGGCGCATACAAGGAGCTGTCGGAATAGGGGGCAAGTAGGCGCTTTACCCCAAACTTTCTTTTGAGACGTCATTACATTCGACACGTAGAAAATACTCTCACACAGTCTATCGAAACTCGCTGAGTGAAAAGTGGTTAAAAATGCATTATCAGTAACTCTTTTATTTTTCAAAAAGGTTGGAAAAATCCAACGTTCCTTTCAATAAAAGTTATCTGGTGAGGACCAAACTTTTTATTAATAGTTGTGCTCTCAGCATGCTCCCATTTGCTACGCCTCTGTTCCCTTTGGTTGGCTGTCTGTGTTTAGGTCAATTATGGCGCATGAAAAAGAGGGCGCCCGCGCATATTTCGCTTCACTTCAATGCGCATTGTAGTATAATTTTAATAAGTTTGCATGTCATTTAGTTTGTTTGTTTATGACGGCGTGGCATGATGGCGCATCGCACTTGTCAAAGAAGGCGGAGTTTCATAAAAATTCTTCGACTGCCCTTATTTACTTGCTGTAGCGCACTTTGCACACTCCTTGTTAACATACCAGCATGTCATGCCAGAGTTCAGTTTTTTTTTTTTTGCCATCGTCCCTGAATAAGCTAAAGAGGCTATTAATTTTGCATATTTTTTTCATGCTACGAGTTTACTTTCCTGAAAGTTTTTCCAATTTGCGAAAGGAGTATATAAATTTGCCGCAGTGTTTATAAGTATTGGAGGTTCAAATATCTACGTTGAAATTTGTGTAGGCGTGGTCTTCATAAATGTAGCTGCGTATTTATAAATTTACAATACTTATTACAATGGAACATCTAAATAGTCGCCCTTTTTTAAAGTAGGCATCATTAAAAACGTTTCGATGGACCACAAGTAGCTATTAACCTACTGTGCTGATATGTATCACAAAATTATAATATTTAGTAAATTTTAAAGTAGTGGATTATGACCTCCATGGTCGCATTGCATATTCCAGGCATATCTGCGAGCGAAAGCAAGTGGTAAAATATCATTTTAGCCAAAGACGGCAACAATAATATTCCTTCAAAATATATATCAATGCATCCTTACTAATTTTCTAATATGAATATAAGGATTGGTACGAGACAAATCGTACGCATCCTCGAAGTTTTCGACCTTAACCTAAGTCAACCCATAACTTCATCAGACTAAGTGTGGAGTTCATTCAGCTTTAACAAATTGAATCGGCTCCATGTTATTCTGTAGAATTATCGCATCGCAATGGGGTCTATGCAAGGTAACAAAATCTGTGAACATAGGAACGCCACAGGGTGGGGTTCTATCACCAATACTGTGGACGCTGGCGGTAGATGCCTAACAACAATCAGCTCTCTATTGGATCAGGTACTTCGGGATGGACATGCCTGGGCATCTGGAGTCGTGTTAACCGCCAACACGTAAAAACCTATCTTGTCTTATCTACTAGGAAATATAATGTCCCTAATTAGCCTAAGCCAAAGCTCGCAGGGGTAACCCTACAAGAACTAGTAAGGACGGGACTGTCTTCGACTTGGCCGAAGACTTCATACCTTTCATGAATGGGGCTGAACAATAATCTTAACCCATCCGTAATATCCAAATAATCAGCTGTATAAGATATGAAATATATAGTGAACAGATGTACATGCCTAAGCGATTTTAAAGATAAATATAAGATAAACAAGTAAGGACGGAACTTTATGGGATATATACTAGACATACGACCGATCTATAAAATTTTTTCAGACAATAATGAATGCTGATTTTTCGATAGGTAGGAAAATTGATGTATATTGGAATGATTTTCCGTCATCTTTTTCTCAAATTTGGGTTAGAGAAATTGGTTCTGATCTGTTGTTGTCGATTGTCTTATATTTATAGCAGGTATTAAATGTTTGTGTATGTATATATATTTGTGTTATATGTTCATTCAGAAACAGGGGTGGTTTCCACTGATTAACTTGTGTGGTTGGGTGAGGTAGGTAGAGGTCAGTAATTTCAGTAAAGTCAAACGACTAAGAAACTTACTATTAAAGTATTCGCATGCGTTCGTACGGCACGAGTTCAATTGGTTATTGATTAGAGTCAGTCCGTTGAAATTTTGGTGAGTTTAACAGTATTTGAAAAAAAAAAAATTACCTTTGATAGTACTTGTTTGCATAAAGTTTTATTGAAATTACAAAATAATTTCAGGTAAAGCCTTAACCTCTTCCCAGAAATAATGATATTGCATTTTTTCAGCTACTATTTAATATTCAGGAATACAAAAAAAGTCTTTTGAAGAAACCAAGATTGGTCCTTATTTCGGTTTTCAATTGTTTTTGCATAATCCACGAAAATCCACACTGATGATGGCACAACATCGAAACCGGTTTGTCTCGAAACCAAATTTGACAAGGCATGACGGAAAATCGTTCCAATATACACCATTTTTTATCCATAATTTGTTTTTAATTCAAGTTCTCTGGGAGAGTACCCCTCAAAGACATCAAGAATGTATGACACAAACATCTTTCCTATTTTTGATACTTTGCATATTGCCCAACCACGAGCATTAGTTTTGAAAGATAATTTTTTTCTGGAAAGCCGAAAATCAATTGTTTCCCCAGCGCCGGTACGAAGTGCTTTAGAGATTTGCTTCCACCTCTCATGCATTTCGTCGAGTTGCGTTGTGCTCTCAGAGAGATAGTGTGGGAGCCGAGCTGAGAATGCTTTGCGATTACAGCCTTTTGACGTCACTTCCTCTTGTGTTTTTCGTTGCACGCTATCAGCACGCGGCGAGTGCTTACTTTGGCGGCGACGAAATAGTGATCCAAGTCGATGTTGAGATCTCGAATAGTGCGCACACATCAAGTACTGTACGCATGCCGTCCGGCTATCGCGTCATAGTCGATCTGCGTGTTTGCCAATCGTGTAAGGGCCAAGGGGACGTTGGGTTGAAAAGCAGCTCAATGAGTGTCACGTAATAATGGAGAGTCATTCCTATAACAACAGAATCGGTGGATGGTAGTGGTTAAAATTTAACAACTAAAAAATCAGTATACGCTTCCAATTGACAATGATTTTTTCGTGTAGTATACAACTATGCCCAAATAATATTAAAATCTAACATTTCTAAAATAAATATACAGGAAATTTTAAATATCTTAGGCTGAGTATAGAGTTCACACTATAAGCTATGCTAGGCGAGAAGCAAATTTTATTTTCATATATTTTTCAAGCTTCAAACGTTTCTAGCACTGTGAAAGCTTTCATAAGGAACCTTTTTCATGGCTTTCTATCATTATACTATATAGCAACGCTTCTCGCTTCCACACTGTCTTCAGCCTAAGTTTGAAATAGTTCTTCTCATTCTTGAATTTTATTGTAAATTCCCTCTAACCAGGCTTCTTGTAAAGATGAATTAGAGTAATTTGTAAGCGCATCTAGCCATTTATCTCAATTCAATAATCAACTCATCGCCGTAGATAGACAACTTGCAAATGCTTTCAACAAACAAGCTTACGACACTAACAAATGTAACAGGAGACTTGTAATATGCAAAAAGAGTTAAAAAAAGTAAATGCATATAAAACTTAAAAAATATAGCAAACTAATAAAGAAGTAAATGCCGCAAACCAAATATGGCGTTATACATTTGCATGCCTTTTTTGGGAATGCACGTAACAAGTTAACAGTGGTTGAAAAGCTTGGAACAAAACTCAGAATTGAAGAGGTACATGGTCAAACAAAGGTGCACTAAGATTTGTTAGAAGTAAGGACCGTTAGAGGGAGGTTCAGGTAAGCACGTACAAAGCAAGCTTCCGTATTGTTGTATTTCTGAGGTCATAAAAATGTGTCCTGTGAAAATTTTTAGAAATTCTAATTGAACTACGAATCGTCGAGTATAAAGTATACATAAGCTTCAAGTTCTTAGAAAACATGGTCAAGATTACAATTAACCCAATTTTTTGCAATTTATAACCATAGACCATATGAATGCCGTAAATCTTCTACTAAAGCTTCAACTATGGGTGGTAGTACTCTTGGCTACAATGGACTACATATATATTTTACCCTAACCTGAAGGTTAACTAATACAAAAGGTTGAATACCAAACGCAATTAATTCACATTTTATAGGTTATTAGCTGGATCTTTCGACTACAATCCCTGCAAATAACGCCAATTAACCTTGACCTTAAAGCCAATTACAGTATGTAAGTACTTTGCGTTATTCGACTTTGAAAATATTCTACAGAGAATTTTATATAAATGCAGGCTTTCAACGCTTAGCATAACGGGAGCCGTAAAAACAACGCCGACGGCTGTACTGTATGCTATTCTGCATTCCACCTATATACCTGGTAGGAAGGAACATAGCGTTAACTTCTGCAACGAGGCTCAGTGCCTCGGGCAGCTTCAGCGCACACCATGCGGCCAGCTCATCAATCACAAGACGAACAGACTATCTGATTCCATAACCAAAGCAATAGAAGTACTGGAGAAAAATAGCTAAAGATGCAGCCGTTTCAACTTTTATATTGACAGCGAAACAGCAATTAAGGCAATAATCCAGCAAAGTACAGTATATAAAAGTGTGTTATAGTGTAAGCAATCCCTGGAAGGAATCTGGACAGGGATAAACATACATATATATTGGGTCACAGGTCATATGGGAATAGACGGAAATGAAAAAGCGAATGAACTAGCTATAAACGGCGCATCCCTTGAGACTTGCTCCGAAGATGTCCGAATTGGATTGTTAAATGGAAAGGTTAGAATTAGTTTAACTTTCCAATAAGCTAAAGACACTGTACAATAAGAAAAATAAGACTTAGGAGTAGAATCATTGTTCTTACTTTGGCGCATAATCGTCTACCTTAATGACAGCAGATACTTCGCTTTGTCCAAGTTCACCATTGAATCTATATATTTCGTTTTTTATAAACCACTAAAGAAACCGGCAAATTTCATTCTGCACGAAAATTGGTTCGCTTACATTTCAAAAGTAAGCCTATCTTACCCACTTCATTCTGTATCTTTACGTTTTCTTACTTAAATACTTACTTATTATTATAGAGGTTAACAAATATTGAATACCTGCTTCATTTCACCAATCGATTCAAATATCTTTATTTTTTTTATAAACTACTAACCATAAAAACTAACACAGTTATAATTTTCAAAATCAGTATATCTTTCTGAAAACAAATTTCATCTCCTTGTCCCTCTCTCCTCCCCCCAGCATTCACCATGCTTCATCTCTGTCTTCCTTCGTATATTCTGCCTTTCATTTTTTTTTTTTTTTGATTTTTCTCTCCTCTACTTCCACTTTATTGATTCACCCTTCTTCTATTTTTCTTCATCTTGTTTCCTTATCTTATTACTTCTCCTTCCTATCTTCCCCTTGAACCTTCTTGTCTCCGTTACCGACCTCACAATGTTTCCTCTCCGTATCATATCTCCCTATTTTTCTTCCTCGCCCTCATCCTCTCATTCTATTTTTCTTCTAACCCCTCTCTCATTCCCACTTCTTTTCCTTTTTCTCTATTTCTACTTATGGCTTTGCGTATAACCCTACTTTTCCTTCGCTCTTTTTATTAACCACCGCCCCATATTAAAACCCTCTCTAACACATACAATTTGATACTCACATCCTAGGGCCACTCTGGCCCACTTACCGAAAAGAATAAATCCCAAATATCACGCTCCGCTTTTTTGTCTCTCATTCCCTCTCATATCTTTAATCCTGATATTCCCTTTGGTAACTAGTCATTTTCGAGTGGAGGAACATTAATTTTACCTTTCATGATTATGGGCTCAGGTGCATCAACTTTCTCCATATGCTTTGCTGCTTTGGTTTAAAAGGGCAGATAAGAGTTCCCTACATAATCTGAGGACACATCGGACATCGCTTTCGTTGTAACAAGAATTCGTACCTGGTTTGACAGCATCCGTAGTAGCTGAAAACTTTCGCCCTCACATCGCCAACACTATTAGTTGCATTCCATCTCAACGTGGCTCTGGGCACAATGTCCTTTCCTTTAGTTGCATTGAGTCATTGTCGGGGTCGCTGGAATAAAATAACTTCACCAATCCAAAGTACGATAAAAAGAGTGAGTTTATATGGTTCGAATTAAGAGAGCATGTGAGGAGAATATCAATGTAAATCATGGAAGACCTCTTGATATGCGGAACATTCGGGTATTTTCCAGGTCCTGTTTCAATGTGAATTGTTCACCTGTAACATCGATAATACTACCCAAGCAGAAGTTCATTGGTAATCATGATGAGCTCTCTCAGTGAGAGAATATTAACTGTGCTATAAACCTTATAACGGTTGTGCGTGAAGTATTTTGGAGACCGTCCTACAAGCACTTTCTTCTTACAGATGACATATACAGTAACCAGGTCACTGAGTTGTTCTTCTAGGACGGAAATAGTTAGAATACTGGCGTCTAATCACTTTTTTATTTTATTCAAGGGCTTCTTAGAGACACTGTGCAGCGGTCTGTTAAGTAAATACGTACATAAACTGAAAGCCTGGCAGTGGCAGGTATTGACGGACATTCAAGTTGCACTGATTCTTCTATGACTTCAATACTGTGGCTGATTGAAGGCAAGGGTGAGCAAATGAGTTTTTTGCATACAAAACAGTGTACTCCCCATGTTTGGCTGGTTAGGTACCTTCAAATACCATTTATTATATTTTCATCTTCTCAAGGACTACACTAAACTTATTTAAGTTCGAATGGTGTTCGATATACATATATAATATAAGTATATATGTCTATATGAACGTGAAGCTTGCCACATGCAGGCGGACACTTAAATTCAAGAATTTCTTGATTCTTTTATTTACTTTTGGCAGTTGATCGATTCAGACACACGCATACATTCATATGTACAGGGCCTGATTTTTTGTTAAGGCCAGTAGGACAGTAAAAAAAATATAAGAGGATACGTGTTTAATTTTTTAAAGGGCACGCTTTATATATTGAAAAATATTTGGACTTTTCCTATGTACGTCGAGAAGCTTTATTTCAATTTTTTGCCAGCAGTTTTAAGCCAACGCTTTTTGTTTTCGGGAATTGTGAGTACATACGAATAGGTTGCGACGATAAAACCTTTTGAGCAGGGAAAGTCATATTTCGTACATTTTTTTGTTTACACTAAGTTCTGCAAACGAAATCGTTGATGAAAAGTTTTGATCTTTGTTCGGAAAAATGGAGCTTTCACAATTTAAACTGAAAGTCACACAAGTTTCAAGGCAAGCAACTATAAAGAAGTTAACGACTACGCATCCTCCCCGTGAAGAAGCTGCCACATCCCGAAGGTAATCAAGCCTTATCCATTTAACCTCGCTATCACTGATACTCACTGGTATGCGCTCCGTCATCTTACGATGGCTGTTGGTCACCTTATTACGCGGCTGTTTCTGTCGTCACTCCCTAAATAACTATATAACATCGCAGTTCGGCTTTTCCTGCGCATATTTTCCTCTGCTACGACTGTTGGCCGATTTCCAATCATCTGCCTGCAGGCTTCATCTCCGACACCGTCCGTCCTCACCTACTCCGTCCATCGCATACTATTTTGTCCGGCCATCTCTCTCCCTACCCACTGTCTTGTTATGGAAATATGCTGCCATTCTTACCCTTAAGTAATGTCCGCTTTCGTCGCTAGCATATAAATATTGTGTTTTTAGTAAGTGGGGGCTTAAGTTACCTCTGTTTGACCCTGCATTGACTGAGGTCTACCTTCGAAAAAAATCCAACCTAACTTGAGTAAATTTAGAAATTGTTGAAATTAGTTGCTTGTATATTACTTACTTAATTGGCGCTTAGCCGTTTAAACGATTATGGCCGTCCAACAAGGCGCGCCAGTCGCGTCTTGGGTCTGCCAACCGGTGCCAATTGGCCACACCAAGGGAGTTTAAATCGTTTTCCACCTGGTCCTTCCAGCGGATTGGGGGCCGTCTTCTACCTCTGCTTCCAGTGGTGTGGTTGTCAAGGCGCACATGCGCTGACTCTTTGCTCGATGACTGCAGGTACTTCGTTTTGTTCTCATTCACCATCAAACCCATCTTTACCGCTTCTTTTTCCAGTTTGGAGTAAGCAGAACTAAAGCGCGGGTGTTTAGGCCGATGATATCAATGTCATCAGCATATGCCAGTAATTGCACGCTTTTATAGTATATTGTTCCAGTGTGGTTAAGTTCTGCAGCTAGTATAATTTTCTCCAGCATCAAATTAAATAAATCGCACGATAGGGGGTCACCCTGTCCGAAACCTCGTTTAGTTTCGAAGGGCTCGGAGAGGTCCTTCCCAATTCTGACTGAGCTGATGGTGTTGCTCAACGTCATTTTGCACAGCCGTATAAGTTTTGCGGGGAAACCAAATTCAGACATAGCGGCATATAGACAGCTCCTTTTCGTGCTGTCGAAGGCGGCTTTAAACTCGACGAAGAGGTGATGTGTATCAATTCTTTCTTCGCGGGTTTTTTCCAAGATTTGGCGCATTGTGAAAATCTGGTCGATGGTATATTTACTAGATCTAAAGCCGCATTGATAAGGTCCAATCAGCCGATTCACGGTGGGCTTCAAAATTTCATACAATACACTTGACAGGATCTTATATGCCATATTAAGAAGGTTGATGTCGCGATAGTTGACGAAGTTTGCAGTATCCCCTTTCTTGTGCACTGGGCAAAAAATATTTAGATTTCAATCGTCAGCCATATTTTGCGAAGAAGCTTACTATCGCTATTTAAAACCGGAAGACAACTACCCCACTTTATATATATACATACATATACAATTTTCGAAAATAAAGAAAGTGATTAATTGGTAAATATCACAGGAACAACTAACGCAGTTTCACGTGCGCCTCAAAATAGTGATCCTTATAGGTCATAAATAAAAAAGCCTTTAAATTTTCACTTATTTGGAAAGAGGACTGGCTACCCTTCTCTATATGGAATTTGCGAAAAAGATGGCTTTGATGGTGAACTAGGACAAACGAAGTAGCTTCGGATTTTGGGCCACTTTTGTATACAAGATTTTCAAAAGGATCGGAGGCAATATCTTCATACCAATGCCAAGATTCGTCATAACAAGAAATTGGAAGAGTTTAAAGTTTTGAAAATGGCCTAAGCTCCATCATTTTTTAATCGAGCATTTTTCCACGTTTCGGGAGCCATAACTCGAAGAAGAACTAACCTATCGCATAAAACATCGATACATATATTTCCATTATTGCTATATGGGGATCGAGTCCGTTAAGCAAACGCTGGGAGGGTATTATCCCTTGCAGAGTAGCGAAGCCATTCCGGCCGGAAGTGGATAGCAGGCGATCTGCTTTTATTATTGATAATATTATTGACTTCACCAAGACCCTCTTATCAATGGTTATTGGGGCTTTAACGGGTCACTGCCCAATGGGATTCCATGCGGTATGTTTATTACACTACGAAAACCCTCTTGTTCCAAGGTCGAAATAGGTTTTATTCCAAACTACATAAATGCTAGGGAACGGCACTATATGTAGCTTTAACTTACATCATCGTTATCTTTTGTGATATCACAACATATCGTCATGTGGTCCGAACTAACCTTGGTTAGACTCTATTGGATTGCCGCAATTGGGAGGTTTTACACATATATGTGTTACGATGACAATAAAGCTGATTACTTTGGTTGGACCTCACAAGGCCAACAAAATCTAAATTTGGGCCTGAGCATACATAAATACATATATGTAAATATACGCAGGTATATTCACATATATGCATATTTATTGTGTTGTTTCCCGAATTGGTGGTTACGTTGTATTGTGCGAAATGTCGGTTATTTGCTATGCTGACTGTTGGCTTGCTGCTTAGTCGCATGGACGGATGGATGGATGGATTGCAAATATGCAGTGTACTAGCGCGCATAATTTATTTCTGGTTGATATTGCCGATTTAGGCAGTATGCATAATGCTTTATGTTGCAGCATCCGCGGCAGCAACAGGGGCAAATGTACGGTTGAATTGTTTCAACGCCTGCAGCTTTAACTTTTAATTTTTTTTTTGAGCTTGGCAACCTTGATATGTATATATGATATCCGTAGTACCGACTAGCGAACTAAAGAAACGTGCTGGCAGGCAGGCAAGCGGACTTTTGGACAGACGAAAAGGCGGGCGGACAGCCAAGTCAAGCGAACTGAAGGTAAAATTACTAGACAGACGGTTGGCAGGACGGTAGGCGGCACAAATCTTAAGCAAATAAAGCGTAAACGAGCTATATATGCATAAGCACTTGTTACATAAATAAGAATTCATCCATCGGCCAATTTAATAGTTGTCCGCGTATTCTCTAACGACTTTGTGCCTTTCTTGTGAATAGTTCTCTGCACTGCAGCATACTATTTATTATTCAAGCTAAATACGTCAACTTTTTCAGTCACTGTAGGACTCTCGTACCGAAACACCAAACACTAATGCTAAATATTTCATAGGAAGGTGATTTGAGCACTTTATTGTGTCAGCTTCCGTTCTTGTTCTTTTATTTCTTGTTCTACGCTGCGCCAGGCCTAAAAGGAACATCTTTTGCTACTCTAGTCTGAATAGGCAATTGAAAAGGAAAGTCCACCTTCGATGAATAATGAGCACGCTCTGTAATCCATCTTCACAGCTATCCTTATGTAGAGGCTCGGATTCTTAAAGTTCAAAACTGTAAATGGGATGGCACTTGTACTATTTGGAAGATTATATTTTCAGTGATACCAAGTGCTGGTCATAATTGAGTAAGCCCAAAACATGCTGAAAAACATATCGTAGGCACTTATAAGAGTCAAAACAGCCTATCCAAGAGCACTCTACAAAAATGTGTGTAGGTATATGCCGGTGGCCTCCGTGGTGTGGTGGTAGCATGCTCCGCCTACCACATCGATGGTCCTGGATTCAACTCCCGGGCATACATATACATACAAAATTTAGAAGTAAATCGCGCCAAGTATTTATTTTGTATGCCATTAACTACAATAACAACAACGAAATCTACCGCATATAAATTCATATTTATTCAACCAAAATTTAGACAAAAAGAGGATATATAATCGCTCAAATTTAGGAGGATTAGAATATACCCGCGGTAGGCATACGCATCGTAAGAGGCGACTAAAATACCAAATTTATTCAAGGGGTTGTGTAGCGCAACCCTCTCAAGAGGTTGCCGTCGGAATATATAGCTTCTCCACGACCCCGAACTCCTGATGGATATAGGGGATGGAGGGCGAATTTGCCTAGAAGATTTCATGTGGTCATACCAAATCGTTCTCGAGATGGTCGGGATAGTACTTTTATGGTGCTTGTTACCGCAACGTACCGGATCTGCATCCTGCAAAGGACCATCAACATCGATAACACTCCCCAAGGCCTTCGGGGAGTGTCCTTATCGCTACAACGACAACAACAACAGTTAAAAAATATTGCGAAATCTTTGATGCAAATTCTATCGATAGGCCGAGTTGAGTTCAAAACCATTATCGTTATTAAATGGCGCCTAACCGCCTCAGTGATTCACACCAGCTACATACCTCTGTTTCGCGACAACTGACGCCAATTGAGAGCTGCAAGGGAGCTCAAGTTTTCCTCCACCTCTTTTTATAAATCGATCATTTTTGCCCAATCTTAGAGGTTTTAGTTTATTGGGCAACAGAAAAATTGTGTTTCTAATTTAACATTCTTTCTTCCTTACATGGGCATGACTTTCACTCAATTTCATTGATATTTTAAACATTCATATTATATGGCAGTTTTTGTGCAAGTTATGGCCCGGTTTTTCATTTATTGGTGAGGCTAAGCTTAAAATAAGTTTGCTTAAGCTCTAGTCAAATTTAAAGTCCGCTTAAACTACAGAGCAGTTCTCAGTCACAGTTTAAGGCCGCATTTGGGGTAGGCTTTTTTGTTGACCCAACAAACATTGAAACGATTTTTCTCCAGCCTTATAGAAATATATATCAAGCTCTAGAGTTGATATCCAACATCATTCTCTAATTACTCTTAAACATGGCCGTCCTCAAGTTGATATCTAACATCATTCCCCAATCAATATCCAGCCTTGGAGAAATTTTGAAAAATTTATAGTTCTCGATTTGATATCCAACGTCATTATCAAATTATTCAAAAGATTTTTGGAAGAAATGTATAGTTCTCAAATGAACTTCCAGTTGATTTCTACATTAGATATGGTGTTGAGGTGGACTTGAAAAAAACCAAAGTCAACAGCGGTTTATTGGGAGAAGTAAAAAACTGGTAACAGTAATAACGCGTTATAAATTAAAAATAAATTATAACTGATAGGTACACAAGAGTTTAACACTCCCAGATAGGCCCCTTAAGCTCAGGTTAAACTTCAGTTAAAGTGCACTGAAAAGTGCAAAATAAGTTGAGGCGTAGTTTAACTAACAAACTGAGTTGAGTTTGTACTGAAAAACCGCGCCTAAAAGAACTTCACAAACGTTAACCAGAAAAGGGTGAGACGGAGACCTATTACCAGACAGTTGTCGCACTGGCTTCCGTCGTCATTTCGTTTCGTTTATTAACGTTAAGAACGTCAAATTAATGAAGTGATTTTGTTTCGTTTTCTGCCCTATCAAAACGAAATCAAATCGTTTATGTTGATTATTAATTTCAAACTATGCTGGCAAAGCTGATTGATGGCGGAGTCATTAAAGGTGAAAGCATTAGCCAAGCTGATTGCAACTTTTCTCATGAATTTTGACAGTACGAACATTTCTCAGAGTATTTTTGACATTACCACCAACGAATTACACAAACAAATTACATGGGGTTTGTGTGTGTATGTCCGCTCGCTGTTACCACCTTACGGCTTCACCATGGCTATAGCATTGCCAGCACAGTTCAAACATAAAATATCACGTTTTTGTTAACGTTTTTAACGTTAACGAAAGCTTTTCGTTTCGGTTAAAAACGAGATACAATTTATCTTGATAATTTCTTTTTCGATAATATTTCGAAGTGTTTCAACAGAAACGGTGGAAATTTTTTGATAAACAATTAGCTTAACGTTAAGGTGCATCCCTGCTTGAGTCGTATGATATTTTGAATAGGGTTTTCAAAAGGTACAGTTTGTTTTCCAATTAATTTCGGAGCACTTTTGGTTTCTGTTTGAGAACATACTTGCAAATTCATTCCGCTTACTATCAATTATTATATTTCTCTATATAAATTGTTTTCACTTAATAAATAAAAATATAATGTCAAATAATCCGAAGAAGTTGGCAAAAAGTACCATTTGCTACGCAGCGGGAAGTCGCTGCAATGTTCAATACATATGTACATACACCACATGGGAGTAGATAATACAGAAACAACAAAGTGGCACATTCATATCTATGAATGAACTATGCAAAAATATAT
The DNA here is from genome assembly GCF_040869045.1 of Eurosta solidaginis. NCBI lineage: Eukaryota > Metazoa > Arthropoda > Insecta > Diptera > Tephritidae > Eurosta > Eurosta solidaginis. The sequence goes on along the minus strand of NC_090323.1, from coordinate 67,404,576 downwards.
ACTCACATACATATTTGTATCTGTATGTTAGATCCAACTCAATGCGACATAAAAATATTGAGTAAGCAATAAACACTGGCTACTCCCATGAGGCGACTTCCAACTGCTGCACAGCACATGTGGAAAATTGAAAAGAAAATCAAATCGAAAAAAGGAACAAATCTTCTGGGTGGGGATTCAAAAATCTCCTTTTGTTGGCAAAACACAGCGTAGCAATATTTTGACAACAATAGAATACGTAAATATGTAGACATGCATACGCACACACATACACCTCCAAGTTGGAAAACAATAGGGATTTTCGGAAATTTTAAGAAAATTTACGATGTCGAAAACCAAAAATTGACTGCAATTCGGTCATGCAAAATTGATTTTTTTTTTTTTTTTGAATTGTTCTTTTTATTTAATTTTTAAATCAGTTTTCTTTTAGGAACGCATACAAAAGAGCAACAAACAGGAAAAGGAGAAATTGTAAAACAATAACAAATCATGCAGAGGCAATAGCTAATTGTGTAGCAAAGTGAAAAGGCAAAGACGCTGAGTTGCCAAAACGAACAGCGGGACGGCGTAGAAGATATGCGAGAAGAAAAGGATATATACAAATCAATTGAAAAACACAAAAGATACCAACCATAAAGAAAAACCAACTTTGGTGGTCTATGCAAGAACAGGATCATTACTATTTGGTATGCTGTTTGTTGAATAAACAAACATACAAAAACAACAAGAATATATGAACATAAAATATGCAAGTGCTTTGTTTAAGTTTTTTACATCTGCTGCGTACCTGAGAATTTGGCTTGCCACATACTTAAATTAACTGAACGGACTTTTTTGCATTGAACCTACGTAAGGCACGTGAATGTGGTAGAGAATAACTTTATTACGTGAATTTCTGGAAATTGTATTTTTACTTATTCTTCACAAACGTTTTCTAACAATAAAAGTATTTTCTGTTGTTTGAGGAACCACAAGTTTACAAAACGATTTTAATTTAAAAAACAACTGCAGTGATATTGTCCAATTTTCTGATTAAAAATTGTACCATTCTTCTTTCTTCAATGATTCCTATGCAGGTTCTCTGGCTAATTGATATTTATAATAGTTTTACGCTTTTTTGTACAGTGTTGTGCAAAGTATGGCGACTTTCCATATCTGCCCGGATGATATTTTTCGTGCGATGCTTTCCCTAAAGCTGTCGTCGCAATCGGACGCTGATGGTCTTTCTGCTCTCTTACTTAACGGTTGTCCAGCATTATCATATCTTTTATATGTAGAATTACAGACCGATTTCGAACCTAAAAAGGGTTTCAAAAGTTTCTGAAATTATTGTTAAAGAGAGTCTCAGATTTAGTGGTAATCAGCGATTTTTGCACTTCATGGTTTCCGATGGCTCGCAAGTTGATTGTATATACACAGACTTTTTGAAATTGTTTGATAGAGCTTGTCATAAAATCCTATTAAGTAGGTTAACTTATCTAGGTTTCCATAACGATTTTTTTGCGTCATCAGGTGTACCCAGGGGAGCATATTGGGCCCTCTGCTATTCGCTATTTTTATAAATGGCATTGCCAGTTGCTTCTCCTTTTCGAATTTTCAGCTCTATACTGATTTTTGAAAATGCTTTCTACTGTTAAGAACACTTTGGATGCAAGTCAACTTCAATGTGATCTAATAATCTTCATTCATGTTGTCTACGGTCGCGACTATCGTTGAACTAAGATAAATGTTTCCACTTGGTATATAACAGGCGTCAGAATATCACGCCTACCGTTTTAATATTGCCAACCCTGTTTTAAAAAAAGTTACACAGATTAAAGATCTTGGAGTGATTATTGAGGTAATATTTTCCTTTCACAGTCATATTAATCCGACTCTCTCGGTATAGGGCTTTGTTCGCCGTAATATTGCAGAGTTTATGATCCACACACTTTTAAACTTAATTAAGCATCCATGGTTTACACACACGTGTAATATGCGGTCATTATCTGGAGACCTTTCGACCAGCAAACAGCTAATAAGATTAAAAGAACTTAAAAAGTATACCTGAAACATGCATTACAGTCATTGGCATCCGAGGATATATTTCCCTCATACCATTCACGTCTCCTATTAAATAGCCTTAGTTCTCTGGAAAATAGAAGGACAATCCTCTTTTCCTTTTTAAAGTTTGCAATGGCATAGTTGATTGCCCAGCACTTCTAGAGCGTATTAGCTTTAATGTTCCACAAAGAAGTCTGTGTAATTTCTTTCCATTTTACTTTGATAGTTGCAGAACTAAATTTGTGGGTAATGTACCCATTATGCGTGCCCTAAAGGAGTTCAATGACTTATTTTCCTCTAAGTTAATTGATTATTCTTTATCCAAATCTAATTTTATGTTGATGTTATATTCTCTTATTTAATAAGTAGATATTTTAAAGATTTCATCAGTCTCTAAGGTGCTCTGTACTGTAGACTTATGAATAAGTAAATAAATAAAGCAACAAACAATTAATATGAAAATTGGGCCATATTTTTGAGTAGGTAAGTAAATCTCCACTCTAAAGTTGAGATTGGGCTTTGAGTAGTGATCTCAGTTGTAACTTCCCATTAATGTTTTATTACGGCAGTCACAGTATCTTGCTTTAAAAGCTTTAGCAAAGAACATTCCGTTTTAAAAGCGCGATTAGGGTTTGAGGATTACAGGGTCAACCAATAACAACCTGTAGGCCAGTTGAGTCCTAAATAGTTATTTATTAGGTTTGAGTCTTATTCTAAACAGCTCTTTTATGCTGCGTTTACTACTGCAAGCAAATTTAATTTCGTTTAGAACTTATTTTTATAAGTTAAATGAGCAGCAAAGACCAAGAAGGTCTCTCATAGTGCGAAGAACCAGTTCTTACTATATTTTTGTTTCTCTCTTTTCAGCCACCGCGGCAGTCTCTCATCAAAAAAAGTATCTCAAGGAAAATTATTTTGGACCAAGATGATATTCCTGTTAATAATCATAGCTCGATACGATATACCTCCCAGCTGATTTAGGCCAAGCTTCTTTTCTAATCCGTGTTATGCCAGTTTTAATTTTTTCCCGAAAATTGACGGACCCTACAAGTTTTCGGCATCGGTTAAGCAGATATATTTTTGCTGAGAGTCCTTTTGTACCCGAAATACACTCGGAGAGTTTGCGAAACCATTGCCGAGGGATGGCCCCGTTTACAAGCATTTGTTTATAAAGTGATTTGATATCACTTTTTCCGGGACTTGAGCCTAAAAGCTGTGTTAGCTGAGCATATTATCTTCATACCACGGTGACCACCTTGGTAGTAAGGTATTCCTGTGGACATCCATTTGCGGAGAATGGGTGTGGAATTTGATTATTTGAACAGAGCTGCGAAAACAAGGTTGAGGAAGTCTTTAACTTCACTGATATTCCCTCATCTGCTCCAGTAATGCAATTTTCTAAGCCGCCTTATATTAAATTTTGTATTTATTTAAAACAAGCCTGGCCTGAAAATTGGATTGTCTACTTCTGAAAAAGTATCTTTTGTCCCTTCCTCTTTCGCTCCTCTTTAGTATTGCTTTCTCTTTCTACTGCTCTTCTTACTTATATATTTACCTCTATATTCAACTCCCACTCACATTCTCACACTTACTTCTACTCTTACTACACCTTCCACTCTCACTGCTACTCTAATCCCACTTTCTCCACTTCACTTTCACTTCCCAAACTTACCCCACCTCCACTTCATTCTCCAATTCCCACTCTCACTGACACTTCCAATCCCACTCACTCGTACTCCCACTCAGACTCGTACTCCCACACTCATAACCATTTCCACTCACGTTCCCAATCTCACTACAACTACCACCTTTACTATCACTACTCTGCTACTACTACTTCCAATCCCATTGAAGCTACTCTCCCACCAGAAATTGCAGCGATATAGAATAGCGGAGATGCGGCGAATTTAGAATTTTCTTCACATCCTGGACATCCTAATTTTTCAATCAACTTTATACATTTCATAAACACACGCATTAATTTTTATTTTAATACTTGAAGGTCATCGATTTGTTTCCGTATTGCTATGTTCTTTTATTTTATTTTATCTTATTTTTCTGCGTATGTATGTATATGTACTTTAACTTCCCTTTTCTACTTTATGTTTGTACCTATATATGTATATTCTTTTCCTTTTTTGTTTCTTGTAGAAGCAAACCGACCAGCCTTTAACGCTTAACGCCATGGGTGTCCTTGTTGAACATGTGTGACGACACCAATAAGCTTGTTTGTAAGTACATACATACATATGTACATATTTTATATTCAAGCATCTGCCTCTACTCCAATTGAAACACTTCTGTCTGTCTACCGCAATAAGTTTCGAGTTATGTATTTAGCAACTCTTTTCAACAACTAATCAAATTTGTACGTGCCATTAGTGGCATGCCACAACTTTAGTGCCACACCAACAACTACTTATACACCGTATAACGCTATTATAACACAACTCTCTATCTTCGGGCACGAAGCAGAGCGACACAACCAAAAGAATTTCCTTCCCAATTGCCCGCTGCTACATTTATAACAATTTATTGTTGTTATTTTTTGGTGTTGTACTAAAACTACTATTTTACTTGTTGTTGTAACTGTTATTGCTACTAACATAACCTCAATATTGTTGATGCGCTCGTTTAGCAGACAGCTTTGCAGACGGCGATAAATGTGATTTAAAACGTTGTTTTTGTTGTTGTTGCGCATGCTCATAATCACTCGGCAACTCTTCTACTTCATTTAAGCCGGTGTTCATATTTATCTACCATAGTCGTACAAAAGGCTCCATACACCTCCGTGCACCTATGAAATCTTACGTGAACAATGCAGTTCTTAAGTTGCAACAGTCTCATAGAACTTGCCACATCACAGCTTAGCAGTTAAATAAAGCCTCGGTTTGTTGTAGCAATGAGGTAATCAGTCTACAGTTTTACGGAGTTCGTTGTTGTTACTGATGGATGCTGTTGTTATGTCAGTGTGTTTGTTCTTAGAAAGATTGTGGTTGCTGTTGATATTTGTGTTTTTTTTTTATGTAAGTATGTAGTTGACGCAGTGCCGTGTGGTTGCAGGCGGCATGCACTGCAACTGCTTATTAAATTGATTGCCGTGTTATAAAGCACTAATCAACTGCCATAACAGCGGATCATAGGCGAGTTAAATCTATAAAGAAATAAAATTTCAGAAATGGTAAGGAAATTAAAAAAAACAGAAAAATAACAACATTCATTATTCACACACAAACAAATGCATATCTACAGATGATCAAGTCACGCATGTGCTTTAAAATGTCGATCTAGTCTGAAAACTAGTACTTATACTTCTGAAAACGACCGTCGCAATGGGAGCTCCTGGCGTGATGTTCATCTAGTTTGTTTATAAGCATCCACAATTGCCACACTCAACATACTTATTTAGATAACAGTCGAAAATTTTCGGTGAGAAAAGCGTTGAACACAAGAGTTTAGTTCAACTTCGTGAATATATTATTCGAATTCTCTTGAGATTTTGCAAGACCAGCATAAAGTGCTCCAACATTTTCAACAGGTGTTATGCAGCTGAACTGCTGATGGCCGGATATGCGGCCTTTCGAATTCCTGCTGATTTCGCCACACCCACGAACCAGTGTTCTCGTTAATAGGCATTTTGCAATCCTACCGAAGCTTCAACGATGACTTATAGTTATGTACATATTCCCTCTGCTGAAGCTGCGAGAATCAGGAAGAAGAGGAGTAATGAGATCCTTTCTTCAGTCTATGCATGTTACACTTCCACGATCTGCTGCTTCTAATCAATTGGAAACATAACTGATATGGCGTGAGAAGTGGTAGAGTGGAACGAGGCAGAGGCCGGGGTAAAAGAATAGGTAGAGAAAATGAAGTACGAAAATGTACCACAAAGCTTGTATAAGAAAAGAGATTTCGCTAACCCCCTAATTATTCAGTGCCGGTAGAATTAGATATATCGCTTTTCAAGAGTATTGACTTAATGCCTAAGCCCACTGTCAACTTACTTTAACTCCTGACAAAGACCCGAGGAGAAGAGAATCGACGCATACGAACTTGTTGTCGATTTCAAAGCAACTTTTTTAGCACTGAGCTAATCCTTTAATTATAAAATGGCCCTTTGAATATTCGAGAGATAGCTTCTTCGTAAAAGCTGGAGACCCGCGTCCGAGGCTGATGATGGCTTTTGAAAGTGATAATATGGTTTAATAACTTTCCGTGAATATAAACATATTCCAGTGAATACAAATTCAGCTATTACTCTTGCAAAACGATGTTGCACTAATACCTAAAATGTTCCGTCCCAAGAAATGTTTCCATCGAAACCCAACGGTGCCACCGTTGAGGAAAGATGTTCGAATCTACAAGTAAAGAAGGACCTGCGTTCTCTTGATACTTCTTCCTGGTGTCAGTCATCGCGAAATAACTGGCCGGCTTTGTTGAATTCGATAGGAATATCCAGCCAGTTAGACCCCAATCAAAGAAAAAAACGTTTTGTGTACATACCGATAATAATTCTCTTTATACTGCAGTTGGTTTTATAATTGTTTACTATATTATCTCTCACAATACTTCTACTTTAAAACCACCATATTGGATGGATGTATATCCGCGCTTATTATTGTGAACTAAATGAGAACTACAAATTCGCATTCTGTCTTACGCTTGATGATAATTTGGTTCAAGTTATATGAAAATTATTGTAGGTAGTGTTATCTGTATGTGCATGTGTTTCATCTTTTGGTTAATTGCACGCAATGTACATATATATATATAGATGTTGACCCACCACGTTATTGTTGGAGTTACTGACATCGCGGTATTCAATATCTGTTGCGCTAGCGGTCCATCCTAACTGCTTGAATACGTTCGCGTGGTAGCTGCACAGGTTTTAGCTCATTCCACTAGCAATTCCCAACTCCTTAAGCAAACTAATAATTTTCTAGTTACGCCCCCAAAAAAATTGTATAAAAAGAAAATTCAAATAAATAAAAAGATCTGAGTCAACAAAAAGTCAACATTATTCTTATACCAAGTTGTGGAATTAACACGAAATAATTTTTGGATAAAAAATTTAAAGGTCCAAACTCATTAAAAGCATTTCAAGCAATTAAAAAATGTGAATTTTTAATGCAGATCGCTTTTTTTGCCTATTTTATGTCGAAATTTCAAAACCGAAAGTCAAAAAAAAAAGCCCTGCATCGAAACAAAGCGTTGTCTTGATGAATTAGATCGTCCACTCATTTTCATATCGAACCTTATTAAAAATGCTGTTTTGTTTAAGAAAAGCTAGTCAAGTAGCTTTTGATATACTTATGTGCATATATATGTATATAGGAATAAAAATAATAATATTTGGCGCAGTGCAATTCCGAAGACGGTAAGGTCGAGCTTCTCTTTCAAGGAGGTATATCGTGCTTTTATTTATTTATTTTTGATTTTATTTTATATTTTATATTTATTTTTATGGCCAAAATACAATCGAAGAGCTTGTCAAATAACTTTGTTTTAGAAACAAATGTTTAAGGCATTTTTGATGTTAGTGTTACTGTCACTCTAGTCGGGAACCTTTGGTGAGTTAGTCAGCACCATACCTCAATAGTGAATTTTCCTTAGCTCAATCCTCGTTTATTCTCGAACGTTTGGGGGAAATTTTGAACAAAGCTCTATAAGTATAAGTTTTGCAGGTAAACCAAATCCAGATATACCAGCGTAGATACGACGTCCTTCCAAGCTTTCAAATCAACAAAGAGGCAGTGTTTGTCAGCGCTCTTTTCCAGGCCACTTTCGGGTTTGGCGTATCGTGAAAAATGGTGGGTAGGCTTACTAGTTCTAATGCTGCACTGAAAAGATCAACTCCGTTAGTTGACGATGGTCTTCAGTATTTATCTCAATATGCTAGATAGATCTTTATATTTAATCTGGAATTAATACACTCGACCCAGCTAATTGAGTTTGAATTAAAGTTGACGCGCATACCTTCCCAGCAGAAAAAGAAGCTGACTATGGCTAACAATCAGTTGGTTAACAATAACTAACTGTTAATTTTCTTTACTCTTGTGTATGGCAATTGCGATAAATAGTCACGGGTGATTATTTCCGCATTACTTCTCAAGCTAACTAAGTAAAGTTCTTACCGAGTGTTATACCTTACTTTTATAATAACAATATTCCCTATCTGCGGTACATCACATCGAACAAAAAGCCAACCTAATTCGACTTTTATTCTTATCACTTATTTAATTTAAGCTTAACCTTTTAAACCAGGGACGGAAAATTATAATTATTTTTTTTTTCGGAGTGGAAAAAGTCCGGGTCAAAAAATTGTCATAGGTGAAAATGTTTTAGTTCTCAGGTATCCCTATAGCAATATCATGACAAGTTACTTTAAAATCGTTCTCAAAACACCAAATTTCGAAATTCTTATCTAAATATTTTTCCAAATATCTCATCCCGTGCGCCCCCTAGCGAATCTTTTTGTATCGTGTCATTGGCTGTCATCGACCTCTAAATTAAGTTTGAAATTTCAAGTGTCTAGCTCATCGAGAAGTTACTTAAAAGCTGGTTTGAAAATTTTCAAATTCTTATCTAATTTTTTCGATCCGTGCGCCACCTAACGGATTTTGTTCCTTTTGTTGCATTGTCACGGTGTTCTAACCTATGTGTAAAGTTTTACGTTTGTAGCTCAATGAGAAGTTACTTAAAAATCGATTGCAAGATTTGTATGAAAAGCGGACAAACATTCAACCGACCCAATATAAAGGAAGTAAAAATAGTGTTCTTTGAAAGCGCCGTTGTCAATTGATTTTTTTGCATTGATAATTTTTATCTGCAGGGCTGCCATCACTTCAGATTTTGTAAAAACAACTGGGTATAACACCTGTTCAGTCGGAATTGACTGGTCACAAATGTTAGATATAGTATGGTAACGCCATGGCCGGGATAATTCCCAATCACAAGCAGCATTGGTTGGCCTATTGTGCTTTAAGCCTTTCATTTTTTTTTCTTCTTTATCATTAAACATTGGCGACCGTGACAGGACGGTGAAGCAAGCATTTCGTTATAAAAAACAAAATAAAGGTGCTCGCTGCCGTCAAGAACACAAACAAGGTGGAGTACATGGAAAAGAGAACAATTTGGAGCCTCAAATTTTAATATACAGAGCAGTACATGTTCTCGTATACATATCGTAATTAGTGCTGCATTGGTATAATACACACAGCCTACGCACATAATCACAAGCATATAGTTTTATATTGCGGTTCTTTATATTGCACTGTTTGGTTTTCTGAGTATATGTACATATATATCGTAATTATTGCTGAATTTGCCTGAACACAGCCTACGCACATAATCGCAAGCATATTGTTTTATATTGCGGTTCTTTACATTGCCCTCAATCGCATTCGCACGGTTTGTTTTTGCTTAATACGGTAATAAGCAGATTGCATATAAAGGGAAAAGTACTGTTTTCAGCGAAAATATCACACCATATCTCCGTTTTATTTTTTGGTGCTTTACTTTGGCTTCAGTCCGTGTGCACGTTTTGTTTTTTACTTTCATACGGGAACAAGCAGTTTGCAAATTAAATAAATTTGAGGAAACAACAATCAACACACAATTTTTGAGATCTAAAAGCCGGCAGCATGCCGACGGACGATGATACCAATGATACATCGGTGGAATTGCCACCGCTGCGTCAACAACGCAGTTCAATGAAGCGGAATATCACAAACCTTAAAACTAAAATTGAAAGGGAAGGTGCTACAGCTGACGCCACGATTCTAGAGTGCCAATTGCAAATATTGGAATCATATTTCAAGCAAGTATGTCATATACAAACCCAAATTGAAAAACTTTGCTTTACAGACAATGGCCGCAGTGATTTAGAGGAACTCTTCATCACGACCAAGTCAAAATTATTAGGATTCTTGAACAAAGCACGTCGATCAAGCAGCGCTGAATTAAGCTATTTTAATACAACGACCCCTTCGCTTTCTTCACATCGCTTGCCGAAATTAAAGTTGCCGAAATTCGACGGCAAGTACACAGAATATTCTCGATTTATACATACGTTTGAGTCGTTGGTACACGAGGACTCGTCCTTATCACAAATTGACAAATTTAATTATCTTCTTGATTGCTTGTCGGGGGCTGCGCGAGCAGTTATTGAACCATTTGACGTTACCGAAGCAAACTATCAGCGAGCGCTGCAAAGATTAAAAGAGCGCTTTGACAATAAAACCCTAATTTTTATTGAACATATAAAGATTCTGCACACGTTGCCATCAATGAATAAAGGCGATCACATCGCTTTGCGATCACTTATCGACAACGTTGCTTCTATTAAAGGGGCTTTATTATCGATTGGCTCCGAGAAGGACATAATGGAAGCGTTGCTAATTGATATTATTTTAACCAGGTTAGATGCTGACTCAAAAAAGGCTTATGATGAACGCCAAGAATTTAAAGAACTCCCATCGTTTGAAAAGTGTTACACTAATCTAAGCCATCGTTGTCAACTTCTCGAGAGTTGGAATAAGCGCTCCCCTGACGTGGCTAATCACATTCCCAATTCAAAGGTAAGCAAATCAAAAGCGTTCGTCACCTCCAAATCAAAATGTGTCTGTTGCCAAGCAGGCGACCATCTCATTCATCGATGTATGAAATTTCGCAACATGAGTGTGGCCCAGAGATTTGACTTAGCTAAGCTATCATCCCTATGTATTAATTGTTTGGGTACAGGTCATGTGGTCGCTAAGTGTCCATCACAAACGCGATGCCGGGTGTGTAACACTTTGCACCATACATTGCTACATAGAGTGCCTTCATCTGGAGAGACACCTCTTTCATCTTCATCGACCTTTTCGTTTTCGCACTCTGGTTCAGCTCCAGCATGGAAGTCCGGCTCAAACCAACCAACCACCCAAAATTTTACATCGCAAACACCTACTACATTATTGGCACGGGCTACTGGTTGCTCTATCATTCCAACAGCAATCGTTTTGATTAAGGATGCTTGCGGCATCTTCCAACCAGTTCGTGCCTTATTGGATTCTTGCTCGGAGCTGAATTTTATAACGCTTGAAACTGCAAAGCGTTTACGTCTACATCAAATTCGTTTCAATCAGGAAGTAGCAGGGATCGCAGGCGCTAGCGAAAGAGTATCCACTAAGGTAGAAACCACGATTCAGTCACGGTTTTCAAATTTTAATTGTACTGCAGAGTTTGCGGTTGTCAATACGATCTCATCAAGACAGCCTAGCCAATATATAGATACAAAAAGTTTAGAATTTCCTCCAAACGTCAATTTGGCGGATCCCTATTTTTTTAAGCCACATAAAATAGATCTGCTTATCGGAACAGACATTTTCTTCCAACTTCTCGATGAAGGAAAATTGTCTCTCGATGGGAATCAATGCCTTATAGTTAATACTCTTCTAGGGTGGATAGTAGGTGGGAAATACGAGAATCACAGTACCTTGCGGTCGAATGCATGCTACTTTACGAAATCACTATCTTCACCTGACTTATCCGCCCAACTACAACGTTTTTGGGAAATCGAAGAGTATAAACAAGAGCAACAACTCTCTGAAGAGCATGTGGCGTGCGAAGCCCATTACGTCAAAAATGTTACGTACACAGCAGACAATCGGGTTCAGGTTTCCTTACCATTTATTGGCTCACCTAAAGCACTTGGCAATTCGTTTCAGAATGCTTACAGGCGGTTTATATCTCTAGAACGCCGTTTCAAAAGAGACTCAGAGTTAGGAAAATCGTACACCGAGTTTATGAAGGAGTATGCAGCACTTGGGCACATGTCTCCGATCAGTGAGGTCGACATCAGTCCAAATCATTATTTTATACCGCATCATGCTGTGCTTCGCCCAACAAATGTAACAACCAAATTGCGTGTCGTATTTGACGCATCTCAAAAAACCTCATCTAACGTATCCCTCAATGATTTACTTATGGTAGGCCCAACGATCCAGCCCGATCTCATAACAACTTTGCTTAAATTTCGCCTTTACAAACATGCATTAACTGCTGACATTTGTAAAATGTATCGCCAGTTCGGGATGTCACCGAAGGACAGACAATTTCAACTAATTGTATGGAGGGATGAACCACATCTTCCTTTACAGTTCTATGAATTAAATACTATAACATATGGAACGGCTTCAGCACCGTTCCTAGCAATCCGCAGTTTATTTTTTATTGCGGAAACGTATGGCAATCTTTATCCTCTTGGCGCACACGTTTTGAAATCCGATCTATATGTAGACGATGTCCTTACAGGCGCCGATACTCTAGAGGAGTTAAAGCAACGCAAATTCGAATTAACCCAGTTATTAGCGATGGCCAAACTCGAACTCGCTAAATGGAACAGCAACTGCATTGAACTTTTCACGAACTCAGATGAGGTAGCCATTCAGCTGGCCAGCGGCGTTACTAGTACACTGGGAATGTTATGGAAACCAAGGTCAGATCAATTCTGTTTCCAATTTAATGACGAACCCCACAGGAATACTACAAAGCGTTTGATTCTTTCGAAGACAGCAAAGATATATGACTTACTAGGGCTTTTGAGTCCAATTGTAGTTCGATGCAAGATGCTTCTCCAAGCACTTTGGTTACACGGTGCCTCATGGGATGAGGAAGTGCCCAAGCCACTTTCCGATTTATGGGCTAGCATAGAAGATGATCTACCTAAAATAAACACAATTTCCGTTCCCCGCTACGCATTTACTTCACCGTCACAGAGAGGCGAACTGCACGGGTTTTCAGATGCCTCTGAGCGAGCTTATGGATGCTGCATTTATACCAGAATTTGGCACAATGGTACGTATAAAATTAATCTGCTTATTGCCAAGTCTAAAGTAGCTCCAGTAAAGGCACAGTCTGTACCAAGGTTGGAGCTGTGCGCTGCATTGCTTTTAATACGAACATGGAAAAAGTTTGAAGTGAACCTCAAGCAGAATATTAACACAGTATATTTTTGGACGGATTCAACCACGGTCCTTCAGTGGTTAAAAACTCATTCCTCGACTCTTACTTCATTTGTCGCCAACCGGGTCTCGGAAATCCAGGAACATTCGCAGGGCATCATATGGCGACATGTTCCATCGAAGGATAATCCGGCCGATTTAATTTCACGCGGCTGCAGTGCTGCTGATCTATGTAGCACAATATGGTTTTCTGGCCCATTCTTCCTTAGTAAGGAGTCAAAACATTGGCCGGAGCTGGTAGTCGTCACCGACGCACCAGTGGAAGAGCAGCGTAAGCCCAAACGAACTCAATGCTATAAAACAAATCACATAACACACATTGTAAATGATATCGTCAATCGAAATTCCTCATACATCCGCATCCTTCGCATAATAGCATTTATTCATCGCGTATATAACACAGTTCCACCGCAAAGAAAGATGCAAATACAAGATGTAGAACCCATTTCTGCTGCGGAACTCAATAATGCATTCAATTTTGTTGCCGTAACCTTACAACGCGATTTCTACTCTTCAGAAATTAATGCATTAGAGAACAATAAAAATATACCTCCATCGTTTCAGAAACTGTCGCCACTCTTGTGCCAACTGCAAATATTTAAGAAGATGCACACCGTCGTTAGAGTAGGCGGACGGTTGTTGCAAGCACCTATTCCAATAGAAGCAAGATGCCCGCTAATACTGCCTCACGACCATCGTTTCATAATCCTCTATATAGAGCACTTACATCGCACAAATCTTCACGCTGGACCGAAGGTTCTATTAGGTTTGCTCCGACAGCGCATTTGGATTGTGAGGGCTAGAGAAACGGTACGCAAGGTTGTGCGACAATGTGTTCATTGCTTCAAATATCGACCAATATTGCAACAACAAATCATGGGACTCTTACCAGCGGACCGATTTCATACAGAGCGGCCATTTTATATTTGCGGAGTGGATTTCTGTGGACCTTTCCTTACCAGTTACCTTATCAGGAGTAAAGTTCCCTACAAAACCTATGTGGCGATCTTTGTGTGCTTTTCGACGAAAGCAATACATATGGAATTAGTTTCCGATTTAAGTGCCGATGCGTTTATATACTGTCTCAAACGATTTATAAACCGGCGAGGCGTTCCACATCGAATTTACTGTGACAACGCAACAAATTTCGTGGGGGCTCACAACAAATTGCAAGATTTTTACCATCGCTACTTGTGCGATCAAAGTCGAAAGGAAATTTCCGACTTTTCGTCCATCACAGGTTTCGAATTCCATTTTATCCCACCGCGATCGCCGCATTTCGGTGGGCTCTGGGAAGCTGCGGTTAAATCAGCAAAGCACCTTTTTACCAAATACTTATCCCAAGGTGGTCTCACGTATGAGGAACTCTTGACAGTCATAGTTGAAGCAGAAGGCATTCTTAACTCTCGTCCATTGGTAACAATGTCAAACGATCCTAATGATGGAAGCGTCTTGACGCCATCTCACTTTCTCATTGGTGAAGCGATTAGGAGCGTACCCGAACCCAATTGTGACACCAACAAGCTATCATATTTATCACGATGGCAACGCATCACCCATATAAAAAATCTGTTTTGGCAACAATGGCGGCGTGACTACCTCCATGAGCTGCAGCAGCGATCCAAATGGCTAACTGACCAAGCTAACGTAGAACTTGATCAGCTTGTACTTTTATATGAAGATAATATACCATCTAACCAGTGGCCATTAGGCCGAATTACGAACGTTATCCCAGGTCCAGACAAAAAGGTCCGAGTGGTGGAAATTAAAACAGCAAAGGGAATTCTTCGCCGACCAGTTCATAAACTAGCCCCATTACCATCAGGATATTGAAAGGATCCTTTCAACGGGGGCAGGATGTTCAGTCGGAATTGACTGGTCACAAATGTTAGATATAGTATGGTAACGCCATGGCCGGGATAATTCCCAATCACAAGCAGCATTGGTTGGCCTATTGTGCTTTAAGCCTTTCATTTTTTTTTCTTCTTTATCATTGTAATTTGCTGACTATCGTTATCGTACATTGCTCCAATAAAGTTCGTGTATTCATAAATCGTTTTTCTCTTTTTTTTATTAACCAGAAACAACACCAACAATCAAATTAAAAAACTTTACAGTAAAATTGCTTCCACGATACGGTAAGAGAATAGCATAAGCACTTTCCCGTCAATTTGCCACACAATCTTGGTAGCTTTATTATACTTTTTTCATTACTTGCCAACCCCAGGAGTACCTGTACTTTAATCATGGCACAATAAAACACACTGCTATGGATGCTTATATAGTTATGTAATATATGTGTACGTATATATGTAAATATGTATATATGTAAGAATAATGATCTAAGTTGCCATAGCTTGTGGTTAATTCGCTTTTTGATTTATTTTTGATTTTCATATAATTTCAAACCTATTTAATCATTTGTTTAAGTATCTTTATATTCTTGTTGCTTTTGTTTTTAACCTTTGTTACAATTCTCGTCGTATCTTCACCGGATTCAATGATGCTTACAACAAACAAAATTGATTTGGTCTTCTTGGATACAATTACATATTATAATCTTGAGGTAATGGAAAAGGTGGTGCTAGATCATAAAAAATTTATTTGTATCGTGCTGGAAATTCTACTCAATGCTTCATATGTGTGTTGGTATGTAAGTTATTAATATTTATGTGTGTATGTACTACATATAATTTTTATTATAGGTTAATTGTTTTTTGATTAATTTAAGGAAAGCAAACAGAGTTAGGAGAAAATCACTGTGAGATTGAGATGGATGAAATGAGTAAAAAATGTCGAAACATGTTTGATGCAAATTCAACTTGAAGAAATTTATATAATGTTACTTTTGATTTTATTACATACAACAAAGCTATGGAAAATCATTATCGGGTATCAGGTATCATTTTACCAATTTCTGTCGTTTTCTTTATTTTAAAATAATAAATTATTAATTTTTCAAAACAAAAGCTAGTTTTCAATAATTATAGAATTGTTACACAACAACCAAAAATCACAGAATAAGGCCACGTTTACACATGCCTTATTCCACAATAAATCGTCAATAGATAATCTACGCGTTTACATATGTTCCACCCCTGGGAACTAGATTATTTTCTCTCAAACTTCAACGTTTCTCTCTTATTTTGTGCTTCCAATTAGAGATTGTACTCTAGAGATGAAAAAAAAATCTGCATCTCTAAAATTTTTTCATAATTACCGACTATTGAGGAAAATTTTATATGGGAAATCTAGTTACAAAAATAACGATTAGGAGTTAGGTACGAAAATGAAGATGACCTCGTTATATTTAAACTTAGTCCAAGTTCTAATTTAAAACAAAATAGTAAACATAAAACATTTTAGCTTAAATTTTTAATGATTGTAAATATTATAAAATTATAGTATAATAATATTTAATTTGAATTTTATCATACTAGTATTGAATGATTTATAACACTGCCTTCCCAAAATAGTCTTCTCATTCAATTTTTTTCTATCTATCTATATATTTGTACTAGCATCACTCATAGAATTGAGAGCAACTCACTCTTTGCATCGAATTGAGAGCAACTTTCACTGGTCCTTCAACCGAGATCTTACTTACCACCCAAGACATGGACGATAATATCTTTTAAATATGTGAAAAGGAAAGCTGGTGAGGAGGGCTTTAATAAAAATGTAAACTTGTTTGATGTCTCAACCCGTTTACGAGATAAACACCCTTATCGCGAAGTTCACACGTAGAAGTGTTCGCCTTTCTTTTTTTGTTCGGGTGAACTTTTTCCGCCTATCGGCAATTTCGGGCGAACAAAAGTTCACTTCGAAACAGCTGATGCTCTATTGTGAATTAGCAGTGAACAAATAATTTACTTGCAATTGTGTAAATTTCGTAAACATGCACATATTTCCTTAAAAGACAGCAAAAATAGAGATAAAAAATTTATAAAAAATTTTTTAATATTGCACTTAGGTTGGTATTGATTCAGCGCGAGGAGAATATAAATGTGAGAGCAATTCGGAGGCAATTGAGGGACTGTTCTAACCATTTGGAGCTAAGTGATCTACTGTAAGTTAAAAACTACTATTTTCAGCACTTTTGAATAAAAAGTTAACTTTTTTTCAATTATTTTTCGGCAATAATACAGGCTAAACAAGCCGGCAATCAAATATTTGCTAGATATTCTTACGTTGAGCGCATTTCTTCGTTTTTCGCAGAGGGAGAACATCAATAAGGCGTTGGAAAGGACCATGAGGTGCATCTTAGCCAATCTTGTTTCAGTGAGGTACTTTCAGAGGTGCTGAATATTTTAGAACAGTAGATTTGTCCACAATGGATAATTTGGCCGACTTTAAAAGAGCAGCGACAAAATTCACGCGATTTGTATACTAAGTTCGGATTACCAGGAGTTGTAGGATGTTGGGCCCGCCTCCTGTCCATTTCGCATAAATTGCATTTTTGGACGCCTTCTTTCGTACAGCTAACTTTTGGTCATTCCATGCCTCGAAAAAGATACATTGTCATAAAAAAATAGAATTTACATACTTAGCAATAAAGGAGTTTTACAATATTCCACTCAGCTTGACTCTTAACAGGTGGACCAAGGCTATTTAAACATAAAGTAAGCTGCTTCCAGAAGTCGTCCAATTTTTCCCGATCATCTTGTCAAACAGCATTTCCTATTGTGCATTATTTATTGATTTACTTCTAATAATAAAAGTACATATAATTATTAGGATGTCAATTTGCAAAAGAAAAAAATACTTACATTTTGTTTTTCTCTCGTTCGCCTATAAAATATAAGTGAATAAATTTGGGTTTCCCCGTTATTCATTTCGCCCGAAAAAAGAGTTGCCAATAAGGCGAAATCTTTTTCGAATACGAAAAATTGTTTCGCCACCCTTTGCTATAGGGTGAACAAAAACTGTGAATATTTTCCGGTGAAAATAAAACTCGCGATAAGGGCGAAAAGTTAAAATGTGGGCTTGTTGAATTCTTAAAAAAAAATCACAATACATGCAGCTATCAAACGAAAGATATTAACGGGTGTATTAACAAATAATGTTTTTTTTAAACATCCTTCTTTCTTTAGGGGATATTAACTCAAATGTGGACCAAGGATATCCCTAGAATATGACATCAGATTTTATTTCAGAACTTTGAGTTATTTGACTACCCACTAGGAACCATTACACCAAGATATTTTTTAAAATTGTATTTGCTGGCCCATTCTAAAAGATTTAGTTGGTATTATAAGTAAAATTATTGCTAAGGTCGGGGTATGCAAAATGTTCTATATTTGGACGTACTGCCTTACTCCTACCCTACAAATACAATAAGTAGGGAACAATTTCTGATGTGTATTATGCGCAAACATTTTCGAAAGTTGTGCTTCAAATTGTGCAAAGAGCAAGGTATAAATCCAGATATAATTGCTTAGTAACTCTATAAAATAATCCATGTAAGAATGTTCCTTCAGTGCGACAAGCATTTCTTGCTTTTATAGAGACATAAATAAATATATACCCATGGCATAGCATAAGAACAATTCTTAAATTCAAATTGCTTAAAGATTCGAAAAGGGGCGTGTGTGTGACAGTAATTGGCCAGTAATGAGTATATTAAATTTTGGTAACAGCTTGGCAGGTGTGGAATCTATTTGAAGTTCTCATACCTCAGCATAATCGAAGCACGAAAACGACTATTTCAGAAAAATGTTTCACATATTAAGTTGTCATCGTCTTTTTAAGTAAAATAAGTTTCGGGTCTTTGACTTGGCAATATTTCCCAAATTTCACATTGAAATTGTTAAATAAACATAAAAACAACCTAATTAAAGGAACTAATAATAACAATAAACGCGAAGTGTAAATATGCTTAAGTTAACATAAGATTTCTTTGCTTTTCAGCAATTTCAGTTCATTAAGCTTTATATAAACTTTGTTTACCCTCTTCTTTTATAGTAGCTTAACGCGCATAACATTTTATTAATAATCTATAGCTCATACTACCAAAACGTTTTGCCAACTCACCTGAGAATGACGAAGGTCAAAATGTGCAATTAAGCTTAACAATAATCTTTAACGATCCAATAAACGGATTATATTTACTATGTATTACACCAAAGCACGTAGTTTGTAATGAAGCTTAAATTGTGCTAATTTACATTTTTAAAAGCTATAACAAAATCAACTAACAATCTGTGAAATTAAAATTCCAATATTTTCATTTGAATTGCTTTACATTTGCTTAGCTAATTTTTGATGGCCTTTCATTTTGAAAATTATTCTTTCGAAAATTTCACGCAAATTGCGTCCATTACAATTCCAACGCAGATATGAAATTTACATTTTATCCATGCGTTTTTGTTAATGTCATAATTAACATAACTTTGCGCCTTTCGCGCCCATAAGTTACAAACAACTTTAGAAATCATCTAATTGCAATTAACTCGGTTGTTGAGAGCAATTGTGCGTGAAAAAGCCAAATACAACCCACCTTTGCCGCCTCCCAGTCCAAACAATGACGCCAATTTAATTCGCGCCAAGTCAACTAAAAAAATCTTTGCGCGCTTCTGTGTTTCAACTATTGTGTGGACATGAAAATTATATAAGTACAAAAGTAGCTTTTCAATTTCAACTCGAATCTGTCACCTTCCTCGTTTACCATTTTCTTTTTATTCTTCCCTCCTCCCATTTGATACAAGAAACTGTCAATCAAGCGTTAATTTTTGTGAGGCAATTACTTTGCCAACTCACGGAAATTTTTGCAAGTTTCCTAACTTTTCGTTAATGAAAAATATTTCACATTTCCCTTGAAAAAAAGTCTTAAGAAATTAAAAATAAACTTGAAAATACGCCATCTCGTCGAAGTTTCCTTAAAGTTTAGCTTGCAATACACAATTACCTCTGCGCCTAGGTACATCCATACTTACATAATAAATACCAAAAATCTACTGGCGTTGTTTCGATACCACCTTGTACTCGGTGCCTGTACTCATTTAGGAGAATCGCAGAACGTAATCGATACCAATAACAGTAACGAGGAGAAGTAATCGATACTTACTCCAGTTCATTAAAATACCCAGTAAAACTTATGAAAATTAATACGTTACTTCCATATTAAAGCAACTTATTCAAATTAGCTATTACCTTGTAAATATGGCAACCTCGCAAATGAAAACATTTTTTACCAGCTTTCAATAGGTTCCCTATTATAAAAGCATTAGATTATGAAAACAAATAAATACTTGGCGCGATTTACCTCAGAAAAGATTTAGGCCGAGCTTCTCTTCCAATTTGCATCGCGCTCGTTTTTTAATTTTCCCTACAAATAGGGGGGACGGGACCTACATATTTTATGCCTACTTCGAAAGACAGTTGAACCCAAGACTTTCTATAAAGTTCAGTTTAAATTTGAAAAATTAAATAAGTAAATATTTATTTTCTTACACTAAGTTTGTTTGTTTAATGGTGTGTTCAATTTATAGTTATTATTTAAGAATTCATGAGCTTAACTTACTTACTTAATTGGCGCTAAACCGTCTAAACGGTTAACACTGGCTTATAATAATTGAATATTCAATTATTATGTTTTCCTAAGAGCAACTGAAAAGAAAGAAACATTTACTGGCATATTGCGATGGTACCATTTCAAAAACCGCGACGTAATCATCATCAGCCAATTTCGTAATGTTATCAAAGGCTTCACCGAGATTAGAACCGCGAATCACACGGTAAAACTGCAGAAGCCTTAACCATTAAGGGTATCACTAATTCACGGTTTAATCGAATGTTATTATTTTTATTTTGAGTGCCGACCATACGGCCATAGTAGTATAGCGTCATCAATCACAAGACGAACAGACTACCTGATTCTCTATCTGCGCTTCAAGGGAGATCCTAAGGCCACAATAGGGGTGGACGGTTGGCGCAAGGATGCTAAATGGCGGACGAGATGATCATGAAATCAAAAGATCCTGATTACTGTAGCGTTTTCAAAGCGAAAATATTAGCCGTAACCAAAGCAGTAAAAACCCTGGAAGAGAATAGCTTAAGCTGCAATCGCGTTAACTTTTATATTGACAGTCAAGCAACAATTAAGGCAATGATCTCGCATAGCACAGCAGCTAAATGCGTGTTAGAGTGTAAGCAGTCTCTGGAGAGAATCGGGACAGGGAGAATCATACATCTATATTGGGTCCCAGGACATATGGGAATAGACGGGAATGAAAAAGCGGATGAACTAGCTAAAAAGTGCGCATCCCTTGAAGCTTGCTCCATAGACGTCCAAATTAGACTGGGCGAGATTAAGCGAAGGCGAGAGGTGCACATGATCGACCAAGCGGGAAGGCGTGGCTTCAAGCGCGGGGCTGTAAAGTGTCGAAGATTATGTGTATGTATTACAACCTTAGACTAACTAAGTTGCTTCTATCATTAAAAAGAGAGGACTCTAGACTTATGACGGATATTCTTTAGTCCTAGGGAGCTTCTAGTATTTTCCAAGAGGACGGAGTTATTTTATAACATAGGTCCTGGTTTTTATAGGGTTTTTCAGTTTGGTCGTTAAAACAAATTTCTGGTAACACTACGGGCTCATTCAGTCTATGTGAGGTCCTCATGGACCGGCCAGTTCAACCTAACATAACCTATTATTATTAAATTACGTTGTCACTAGCTTATAATAAAAAGAGCTACTTATGCCCCAAATTTCAGGCAAATGGAACAGTGAATAGAATTTGATGGAATAGGCCGGCCTCTGGTCCACTTGCCGGAGTAAAAAGTTTCGCAAACAAGGGATTCGCGCCATCAACAAAATTTTTGAAATATGTCGGTTCCTGGTCCACAGACTCACGAACTCTTTTTCAACATGTGACTTTTGTGTCAAATTTTTTAAAATTTCACTCTCATCAATTTTTCATCACACGCCTAAAGAAGTATAACGTTAAAAGGTAAAGTCTGTTTAAAATTTATGTGCATTGGTTCAAAACTTTAAACTTTCTTTCTTCTTAATCCTAAATACGCTTGTATGGATATCCAACCAAAGAAAAGTAGACGCAGTTTTCAGAACGCCTCATAAACTACCAGCTACCCTTTGGGCGGAAGGCAGTATTCTCAAAAGACAGAAACCCAAAGTCAACGAACTGTACTTTATGCCAAATTTTGAAGAAAACTCACATTAAGATAATCGACACTCCCCACATTATTGTCGACTTCGAAGCAGCTTTAGTTTAGAAAATTTAATTAATTTAGAAAGTTGCTTGTAGAATTCATTTTTGGAATTTAAGTTTGCTGCATAGCTTGCCATAATGATTGGAGCACGTCCTAGACATTCCAAACCAAACGAGACTTCAGATAAGCCGACTCTTTAAGCTAATTCTGTAAGTTCTGTCTTCTCTGGATTGGATTAAGGGGCAATATAGTGGATCTTTCGTTGAGTTAGGACAGAACCAAGTACTTTGTTTCTTCCAAGATATAAAAGGCGCGTTGACGCTTTTGCAACCACTTCACTGTTGCATGATAGAAATCAAACGCAAAACAACTTTTGCCAACCAGCTCTTTTTGGTGGAACTGAAAATTGCCAAATATAGGAAATCTTAAAATAAAATTTGGTGAAACTGTCTGAGCACAATTTACAAAAATACAAGAGGCGTTACGCGACATGAGTAATCGATGACTCGCTACTGTGCCCTTGTACTCGATACCTCAAAAGGTACTTGTTGGAGGTAATCGACTATGATAAATTCTCGGTACTTGAGCAAAGTACTCGAGTATGTACTCATAGTTACTCGTTTCCGTACAACACTTATCCCTACACAATACACCGCAACTTTTAATTTTATATCTCTAAGCAATTAGCAACACATTGAAAAGTTTCAGCTGCAGCGCATCTTTTGCCGCCTACCAGCCCACTCCTAACCACCCTACCCGCCAATTTAGCTTTCTCATTAATTCATCACCGCGTCGGCGTATTTTATTGCTATCTGGCAGCTACCTTGCTATTTTATATCTTTGCCTTAAATCAATTACAATTTACAATAAACCAAATTTGCTATGCTTGACAATATTTCGGCGTTGTTGTTCTTGTTGGCCGCAATTATCTATTGTGCACAATAAGTACCTATGTAAATGGCTGAAGATGTTACGAAAATGATTTCTTTGGTTGTTGTTGCTCATTCTTGTTTTTGGTTAAAATTTTCTATAGCAACAAATTGTCTTTTCACATAATTCAGGTTTTTACTTTTTTTGTTTATTTTCGTTTTTGTATGCTCGAAGCACTTGTTTTGCTGTATTTATCACACTTATTGTCGTTTAAAAAACAATTTAGCTTGATTTAAGTTGTTGCAATAACAATTGTTGGTTACACGACACATACACTTTTACAAGTTATACCCATACCTCAAATCATTTGAATCACCCTGCAAGGAAGTTAGTAACCTGTGACCAAAATTTCTACTCGCTTGCGACCAAGTATCATCTGGGTAGCCAATGCACATCCGTTTAGTGGTGAGCTAAAGTGAGAAGGCAACAAACTGGCCAGGCCACTCTGGCATTATCGGCTTAAAGGCTAGATTTGCGAATTCGACACACCACCTTCCCAAAGATGCGATGGATAAAGTATTGAAAGAAAAATGTGGCGTTTAGAGAGAAATTTCATGGCCTAGTATTATTGTTTACCCATGCGGACGAACATCTTGCCACTATCCACGTAAAGACGAAATTCTTCAACATATCATTCACCTGCCCCCATGCACGGACGGAAAAGAAGGACGATAAGGTGAAACACGCAAACTACGACCTACTATGAGCACTGGTCCAGCCATGATATAAAAGAATGTATCTTTGACCCCAAACAGGAGGGTTAAGGCTCCACAATGAAACCTCTTCTCAAGGACTGAGGATGAGCGACTTCGCCGCTGCTCGAAAAATAGTCATATCCAGCATTAGAGACACGAATTAAAATATTGTCCAAGCTACTTGGCGTGTCCCACGATCGAAATCCGATCGCCGATACCGTGATAGAGGAACGTGGTTTAGATGTGAAAATAATTCGAGGACCTAACATCGATTCGCATCACTATCCCGTCGCAAGCAAAACCCACGCCATCCTCTGCGCGGTTAAAAGCAACAAAAAACAAGTAAGGTTGTCTAAGTTCTGGTGTAGCTGAACATTATATATTCAGCGCAGGCTTCAATTGTACAGTTCATTTCAGATAATTACTTTTCTGCATGTTAGCACGTGGCACTGCCCATTAAAAAAAATGCCCCCCAATTTCCTCTTACAATAAAACTTGGTAAGTGAAATGTCATTGAGACAAAACTATTATTTACGACCCTTTTAAATTGCTTTTAAATAAAAGTAGGCGTGGTCTTTAACCGATCCCGTCCATTTTTATTAGAAATATTTCCTGCTATAAGGAAAATATATGTACCCAATCTTTTCACGATCCGGTAATGTTTCTTCGAATTATGGCTCTAGAAACATAGAAAATTGCTTAGCCATAAAAGGGGCGGTGCCACTCGCATTTTCAAAAATTTCAATTTTTTCCTATTTCTTGTTATAATTTCACTTGGGAAAAGAAATATAATTGATAGCTGAAACTCTTTTTTGCAAAGATATAGCTTATTTTATTCGTTGGCGGCCCCTTCAGAAATCTTTTATATAAAAGTGGGCGTGGTCCTTAACCGATTTCATTAATTTTCCTTCAAAGCATTCCTTATAGTAAAGGCAACCTCTGCCGAATTTTGTTACGTTAGATTTAACGATTTTTGATTCATGGTAAATAATATTTGTAAAATTGAATTTATCACAAGTGAACGGTACCACGCCCATTTTCAAAAATAATTCCAAATTTTTATCAAGAGTCTCAATATCAGTCCACACATCAAATTTCAACAATCTAGGTGTATTATTTACTAAATAACCATGCTTTTTGTGTTTTCCAAAAGGATATATATAAAAAGTGGGCGTGGGTATCATCCGATTTCACTCATTATCAATACCAATCTTTTATGTGTCCAGATATGCCCGTTTACCAAATTTGGCGAAGATATCCTAATATTTGCTCAAGTTATCGTGTTAGCGGGCAGACGGACGGACGGGCATGGCTTAATTAATTTTTTTTTCGATACTGATGATTTTGATATATGGAAGTCTATATCTATCTCGATTCATTTATACCTGTGCAACCAACCGTTATGTTACCAAAGGCAATATACTATTCCTGCAGAAAGGCCTGAGTGCGAGGACCTTGAGCTTATAAACACCAGACGTAAGGTTTCTAGTCCGGCGCAAACTTCTGGAAGAACAAAAAAATTTCATGGTAGGAATGGGTATGGAAATACTTGAAAAATGCTGGTTAGGTCTAATAACTTTATAAGGTTAAAAATTTGTTGTAGGCAGACGCAGCATTTAAAACTATAAAAAATCACAAACCGGAAATGGGAGTAGGAGTCAGAGAGTGAAAATGTGAGATTTGCAGAAGCACAGGAATATGAAAGAAAAATTTAAGATAAAGAAAAAGAGCAAGGGGAACAAAGTGATAAGGAGAGTAGAAAGGACCTTTTTTCAAACGTAGGAAACTCAATATTCGGGTAAGACAACTTCTGCCGTGTATGTTAGTATATTGTGATGAATATTAGTGACACTAAGTGATACTCACATCACTAATCTGATACTAAGTAAATAAAGCCCCAACAACAATAAAGCACGCTGTCACACTTATATGCACGTAAACATATTAATCATTATATCTATACATATGTATGTCCATACAAGCAGCGGAGAGAAACGCACAAACACATGCATATATCTTATCTGAGATGCTCACAAAAGTAGACAATCGTTTTTGCAAGTATCACTCACATATACACGCGCATATGAGAAGCTATAACGTGCATCTGTAGTTATGTATGGTAATTTTATAGCTGGTAACTAAGTTAAATTCTATAAACGCCTAGAAGTAGGCGAACGAGACATCACAGAGAATAAAAGGAGTTAAAGCTAAGTAATCAGTAATCAGTTTGATTTAAGCACGCTATCTGTTGAGAACTAGAAGTGTTATTGTGAAACTAGTCTAATAAAGACCATTTTGCATTATTGAATATTGGAGTTTTTTATTCAAAAGTTTAGTGATTCGAACGTTAGCAGAAGGTTGCAAATAAGCGGAATTTTAGTAAATTCGTTACAATATATACAAATAAATGGAGGCTTGTTCCACTGCTCAGAGCTTGAAAAGGAATGGTCAGATTTAACACGTTACCGGAGGAAGAAGGTATTGGGCAATTTAGTAGCAAATATCTGTTTCGAGAATAACAATATTAAAATACTGCCGTTAGGCGTGCAAAAATCCCAACGTCGTGTAAAGTAGGCATTGTGGTTTTCATTCCCGAAACGTGACCTTTGATACCGTAATATCCAGTTTGGTTCTTGTTTCTATACTCGCCATATTTTCCTAGGAAAACCTGGGGACGAAAAAATAATACTTTTCCGTCGTTTGATGGTTTTAGTCACTAAAATTTAGTGGATATGAAGGAGTTGGTAGAGCTTGCGTCGATGTTGATGAAGCCACTTTCCTAATGGGGTTCCGATGCACCTACAACATGCCGAGTATTAGCTATGTGCAATGCATATTAATAAGTAAAATTTTATTAAGCAATATTTTCTTTTGTTCATATGATTTTTGTATTTCGTAAATTTCGATCTTCTACATACACATGTATTTATGTATGTATGTTTGTATGTATATGATTTAGCTTGAGGTGAGTTATAAATTGTATTTAATTGTTTAATACTTATGAACTTTTGATGTGTCATAAAGTGACGTCTGTCGTTTGCTCACATGCAAGTGCAAGTGGATGCAACACCAACAACGTGTAAAGTTATCTGTAGCAAGTAAAAGCTTCAACCGATAAATGTTGATGGGCGAGTATTAGTAAGCTCTGGGACTTCAACAAGATCCCAGTACATATAGCATACAAGAGCTGCGATAAACATAACTGTAGTCTCACATTCGTTATTTTGTGTACTGCTTTAATTGTCAGCAAGTGACAAATTGACATTTTATTAGTCCCTTCATGGTAACAATATGATCTGGTGTATCGTAGAAAGCGCAACATTCGAGAGATGCTTATAATTTATTATTATAAAGTTATACATACATACATGCATACATATATGCATTTGCATATTAATGTGATGCATAAATGTTTTAAGTGTCAATATCCATTGGATTCATGAATATCTTACAGAGAAAGTAAAAATCATATAGCTATTTACGACTGCATACGCAAATGTGTGCCCTTAATTTCAGCTACAAGTCGTGGTGCAGAGTTTTAACAATAGGTAGTATGTAGTGTACTGGCCAACTATACCGAAGGCCCTAGGATAAAGTATCGACGAAAGTAACATGAACATACTTCAGAAAAAATATATCCTAAACGGACTCGTCCGACGGCACGGTTAAAACTCCCCTCCGAGTTTATGTATGTCATGAAGACCTGCTCAGCAAAAGTTGGACTGCTTTGCAAATTCCGTTTGAATTCGCACTTGCAGTTCCGCCAATTTGTAAGAAAAATTTAAAATCCAGCACGCCTCAAAATTGGTAGGCCGGCTTGAATTTCATGTCAGGCATATATTGCCAAGCTAATATTCTTGTTAAGAGAGATATTTTGCAAATTTCAGTTACAATAATGCGAGTTTTCGAGAAGCCAATATTCTTTCGAGCGACAATCTAGCGACAACCGAAAAACGCATACGCTTGTGTGCTCAAATAAGCTTACAGGATCCCAAGCACAGTTTGTCATCTAGAAGTTACTTAAATACTTAATTGGCACTTAACCGTTTAAACGGTTATGGCCATCCAACAAGGCGCGCCAGTCGCTTCTTCTCTCTTCCAAGGGAGTTTAAATCGTTTTCCACCTGGTCCTTCCAGCGAAGTGGTTGCCGCCCTCTTCCTCTGCTTCCATAGGCGGGTTCCGATAGAAACACTTTATTAGCCTGAGCGTTATCTTTCATTCGCATAACATCGCCTAGTCATCGCAGTGGCTTCGTTTTAATTCGCTGAACTATGTTGATGTCTGCGTAAAGCTCGTACAGCTCATCTTTAAATCTTCTTCGGTACTCGCCAACTCGTAGAGATCCATCGAGAAGTTGCTCCAGTAAAATACAGAAGATTGAGTATATTGCATTTCATACCTCCGCTGATGGAATAACTGGGCCGTATCGTATTGTACGATCCGTGATCGAAATAATTTTTTTAAATCGCGTTAGCTCTGAAATGGTGAATCGGATTAAGGAAATGTGTGAAGTAGTAGTAAAAGGAATCTATAGATCCATAGACAAGATATCATTTTTACGACGATTTTGACAGATTCGTAATTAAGATTTGAGTGAAATTTCTTTTCGATAAGTGATCGTATGACACGATACGGACGCTGGAACGTGGTGGGTTTTCGCCTTGCGCTGCCTTCAAAGGCACTTTGCGAACGGGCGTAGTGGACATTGAGAGCGATATGTGCAAGCATATAATGAAATTGTTGTTGTTGTTGTAGCGATAAGGACACTCCCCGAAGGCCTTGGGGATTGTTATCGATGTTGATGGTCCTTTGCCAGATGCAGATCAGGCACGTTCCGGTAACAAGCACCATAAAGGTACTAGCCTGACCAGCTCGGGAACGATTTTGTATGACGACATGCAACCTTCTAGGCCATAACCCCCTCCCACCCCCTAGATCCATCACAAGTTCGGGGTCGCCAGAGCCTCGGCTGGGAATGAAACAGGATTCGCCACGGGTAAGTAATCTTGACAATTGGGTTGGGGAGGCTATATATTACGCTGGCAACCACTTGATAGGGTTGCGCTACACAACCTCTTGAATCAGTTTGGTATTTAAGTCGCCTCTTACGACAGGCATACCTACCGCGGATATATTCTAAGCCCCCTAACCCGCTGGGAGCAAATAATGAAGCCGAACACCTTTTTTTAGTGGGAAGACAAATGAAGACGGCATGTGCACAAGTGCAGCTGGGTATAAAAATCGCGTTATTTTTGTTTTTTTTTTCTATTTTTTCTATGTGAATATTGGATTTAAAACTGATCCAGCCTGCATTCCTTCAAATTAAAAATACAAAACGTATTTCAATAAAAGTTAGCGAAAAATTGTTTCGGTGTCACCTTTCCTAAATCTGCTTTAACTACAGTGCAAAATCGGATTAAAAGATGGGCAGTGAGACCTCCTTTTAAATAAGACGAACATTTTAAATTGAATGTTTAACCCATCCTTTTGTATGTGGTTATGGCCTTTTTCCCGAAACGGTAATAAGATCAATCGAAAATTTTCTAAATGGCCATAAAGTTAAATTAAGAAATGTCATAAAGTGAATAGGCCTAATGATCATTTAAAGTAGTCGTAAGGCCAATTGATCTTATGGGCATTTGAATTGTGCATAACATCAATAGACCTTTTGGTCGCTGACCTTCCAATTTGCGTCGTGCTCCATCTCTGATAGTTTTAATAGAATACTCACTAGCACCTAATTTGGTAGACGTAGAATATCTGTAACTGAGGTTCAGTCAGCTCTTATACGTTGAACATTTAAAGAAAAATGCAAATTTTTGGAGGTGTTGGAGCAGCACGATCCTTAGACTCGAAAGACCTACGTCGCAAAACTTGGCGGTACTTAACTGGGTATAATCAAATATTCTGAATATTATCGCAGTATAGTATTCTAGGAGAAGGTTCGTCAAATGTGTTACGGCCCTGCTGGGGATGCCTGATAATGAGCACAAAAAAAAATTACCGCTAGACGCTATCTTTACTAAACGCGCTGTCAAGAAATAAAGAAAAAAAATTTATAACATTGTAGAATTTTTCTAAGTGTATCCGATATTTATTACCCTCTCTATAATCAATCATATTAAAAACTCATAAGTCAACAAATTAAATGGTGGCGAAATTGGTTTGATTGCAGCATTTTTGTGACAATTTGTGATCACATTTTTCCCCCTTTTGTTCTTTTGTGAAATACGTAAACACTTTTAAGCCAATTGAAATTAATCATCGAAAAACAATGAAGAACTATGACTTAAATGACGACATTCGTTTTCAGTTTATGGTTACAATATACATATATGAAAATTAAGTGTTCTTTTAAAGGTTTCCAGAATACTTTAAATTGGCATCATATGTAAATTTGTAGAAACAGTGAAATCATGCAAAAAAAAATTTACCCTGAAGAAGTTTTTGATTTTTTGGCTTATCAAAAATATATTGAAATGTAAATTATTTGTGAACGATATTCCGTCCTCCCATGTCATAGGGGGCATTTTGACCCGGGCGCCAATGGTTCGCAAAGCAGAATTTCCTGGATAATTTGTATTTTTATTGTAACGGATGTCTGGAAAAAATTTTCTACATTAAAAAATGGATGCATATATCCGAAACACTTGCGACAGGTTATGGAATAATTGAAAGCATATATCTTTTTTTCTCTCGTTCAACGTTGATATGAATTATTAAAAAATGCTTTAACAAAAACTGTCAAGCGTGAATCTGAAACACGATGAAGCGCCAGAATACAAGCGGTTAGTTTTATCCTCGGTGGGCTAGAGAATGTAGTAGGACACTTACACCACAAGTGACACCAGAGGCGAAGCTACAATTCTGTTGCACAATGTACTAAATTTTAGTTTCATAACATTAGTTCATTTCTGGTATGAAATCTTAAGGAAGATTGATCGTGTGTGGCTCAGATTACAAGATCCAGGGATGAATTTTAGAGAATTGTATCATGATCTTACATCCTTACATCATTATCGACTGAACTATCCGAAATTTGAGACACTCTCTGTGAAGAAGCAACAGAAAATGCGAAGTCTCTTTGTGAAAAATGGGATATTGATATAGTAAAACGTGTAAGAGCGCCGCAAAATTCCCGAAAAAAAAAATATTTTGCCCGGGCGCTAGAAAACTTCAATACGCCACTGATGCGGTCGTTTGCCGCATAATTATCCAGTACGTTCTGGAAATTAGCTCCACTAAGTTACTAGCCCGACCAGCCCGGGAACGATTTGGTATGATCACGCCGAAACTTCGTGGTCTGTGGAGTTTAGTCGCCTCTTACTACAGGCATGGCTCCAACGGAAATATTCTAAGTCCCGTTCACTCGCTGAGGGGATTGATGGTCGCTTACTTTGCTGCTTCATGCAGCACTTTCTTTCAGTTATCGAGGCTTAAGAGCAGATGAATTGAAAATCGCATGCCATAAACGCTGCTTAGGTATCTCTAGCAAGAACCGACAGGCACTCTGACTGCTACTAGCTTTTCGCAGAAAATTCTGTGTTAGTTTAGGAAACATATGAAAGAAACTCCTTCCTTATACTAAATAAGCTATACATAGCATATTTTAGGGAAACCTCACCTTAAAGTGCAATGTGAAAGATTGTTTGTTGTCACATACGCACCGGGCACCTGCTTAGAATATTACAGTACCCATACTCGATCTGGTAAGTCTAACGGCTATGCATATAGCTGTAACTCATATCTGAAGGTCCAATTGTGGCTTGTAGAGGATAAACCCGAGTATTAAATTTACCATGCACAGTAGGGTGGAGTGATACCCTATGGATTTTTTTTTTTATAGTAATATGGCCTAGCAATGAAAAGTTGTCTTTATAAGAGTTAGCCAAAATCACCAAATATTATTTTCGTAGGATGGCGTTTTCAGGTGCCCCCAGCCCCAAGAAGTTGAGCAAAATAACCGCGATTTTACAAAGCTCATTATTTACATATTTATTTTACTTCTTTTTTAATATACATAACTTTAGTAAAATTACATATTATAACTAAAAACGACAAATTTTAAATGGTATTTTACAGTTTTTTGTTGATAATAGTATGTTTCTAATCAAGTGTATAAGTAAAAGTTTTACTGGCACATACTACGCCATGAAAAAAAGTGGGCTTTGAAATCAATGAGCACAATAACAACACGGAAAGTAAAGCAATGACAAAAAAAAAAAAAAAAAAAACAAAAAAAATTTGTACCTACCGTTTTTGAAAGTTTAGTTGCGTTGGGGCACCTCTAAACATACGATGAGTGAAATAAAAATTTTCAACCTTATTTCTGGTCTAGAAAGGCAACTTTCTGGAGGTCAGCCAAAAGCGAATTCGAAAAAAAATAACTTCACTCCACCCTAATGCACAGTCTGTCCGTTGTACTTTATTAACTTACTAGCTTATGCCCGTGGGTTTTACCCCACGTTTCTATAAAAATATGCAGGCTACGCGTAACTGGCCATGGGTAAAACATGAGTTGGTAAGATTGACTTCTGCTACAGCTAATTACTGTTCTTGTATGATCTAATATCTAATATCTAATATATATTATAAATGGGAAAGTTTGGATGTTAAGATGTTTGGATGTTTGGATGTTTAGATGTTTGGATGTTTGGATGTTTGGATGTTTGGATGTTTGGATGTTTGGATGTTTGGATGTTTGGATGTTTGTCCAGACGTTTGTCTTTGTGACTCAATAACGCAAGAACGGCTGGACCGATTTGGATGAAATTTTGCACACATATAGCCAATAGTCTAGAAGGATCTACTAGCTATATCTTTTTCAAAATGGGCGTGGTCCCCGCCCCCTAGGAACAGTTATAATTTAATTATTATATTTTTTCGTCTTTGCGACTGAATCACGCCAGAATGGCTACACGGATTTTGATGAAATTTGGGACACAGACAGTAGTCTACTAGCGAAATTTTTTTCGAACATGGAAAGAGGGGTGGGGGTCCCACGACCCTTCGAGAAATTATTTTTCATAATTTTTACACATTATAACTTTACGTATACTGGCCTTCACCAATATCACAGACTCAAGGGGTCAAATAAGTCGAGGGCTTACAAAGTAAGCAGTGACACCCTCCGCCCGCCCCCGTTTATCTCCCCCTCTGGTGTAAAATCCATAAATTGTTATAACTCAATCTAAATTTTCTCCTAAATCAATAGTTTTTGGTATCTGGTACATACAGAACGAGATCTAGACAATTTTGGAGGAACGATCAGTGGTCCTCTCCTCTACTCCCGCCATCCGCCCTCCATCAATTGTTTTTATTAGCACGCTTTTATTAGCTTTACCTGTATGTTTCTATCTAACTTTTTATTCGCTCCAATGCGCCTGCTGCCTTATTAACATGGTTTTATAATTAGCTTCACCTTATTTGTAATCCCGTAAGGGTCATATCGAGACCCTTCCGGTATCATTTCTGGACGGTTTTCGGGATCGGTCCGGGATTACGCCGGGGTAATTTCGGGACTTTTTCGGGACTATTTCGGGATCATTTTGGGACCCTTCCGGGATCATTTCTGTATAGTTTACGGGATCCGTCCGGGATCCCGTCGGGGTTATTTTGGAACATTTTCGGGACTATTCCGGAATCATTTCGGGACTATTTCGCGATCATTTGGGGACCCTTCCGGCATCATTTCTGGATGGTTTTCGGGATCCGTGCGGGATCTCGTCGGGGTCATATGGGGACTTTTTCGGGATCATTTGAGGGCTCTTCCGGCATCATTGTTGGATGGTTTTCGGGATCTGTCCGGGATATCGTCGGGGTCATTTGGGGACTTTTTCGGGATCATTTGGGGGCTCTTCCGGCACCATTTCTGGATGGTTTTCGGAATCCGTCCGGGATCTCGTCGGGGTCATTTGGGGACTTTTTCGGGATCATCTTGGGGCTCATCCGGCATCATTTCTGGATGGTTTTCGGGATCCGTCCGGGATCCCGTCGGGGTAATTTCGGGACTTTTTCGCGACTAATACGGGATCATTTGGGAACCCTTTCGGCATCATTTCTGGATGGTTTTCGGGATCCGTCCGAGATCCCGTCGGGGTCATTTCGGGACTTTTTCGCGAATAATACGGGATCATTTGGGAACCCTTTCGGCATCATTTCTGGATGGTTTTCGGGATCCGTCCGGGATCCCATTAGGGTAATTTCGGGACTATTAGGGGATCATTTGGGAACCTTTCCGGCATCATTTCTGGATAATTTTCGGGATCCGTCCGGGATGGCGACGAGGTCATTTCGGGACTATTTCGGGATCATTTGGGATACCTACCGGCATCATTTCTGGATGGTTTTTGGGATTCGTCCGGGATCCCGTCGTGGTCCTTTCGGGACTTTTTTTCGACTAATACGGGATCATTTGCGGACCCTTTCGGCATCATTTCTGGATAGTTGTCGGGATCCCGTCACGGTCATTTCGGGACTATTAGGGAATCATTTGAGGACCTTTCCGGCATCATTTCTGTATTGTTTTCGGAATCCTTTCGGGATCCCGTCAGGGTCATTTTGGGACTTTTTTGGGGCTAATACGGGATCATTTGGGGATCCTCTAGGGGTCGTTTCGTGACTTTTTCTGTTTTATTTCGGGATCATTTAGGGACCCTTCCGGCATAATTTCTTGATGGTTTGCCGGATCCATCAGGGTCATTTCGGGACCATTTTGGGATCATTTGGGGACCCTTCCGAGATCATTTCTGGATCCGTCCGGGATGCCGTAGGAGCCATTTCGGGATTTTTTGTTGACTTTTCCGGGATAGTTTTTGGACCCTTCCGGGATCATTTCTGGATCTGTGCGGGATCCCATCTGGGTCATTTCCGGACTATTTCGGGATCATTTTGGGATCCTTCCGGAATCATTTCTGTATGGTTTTCGCGATCCGTCGTTGATTCCCTCGGAGCCATTTCGGAACCTTTTCTGGAGTATGTCGGGGTCATTTGGGGACTTTTTCGGGATCATTTGGGGCTCTTCCGGCATCATTTCTGGATGGTTTTCGGGATCCGTGCGGGATCTCGTCGGGGTCATTTGGGAACTTTTTCGGGATCATTTGGGGGCTCTTCCGGCATCATTTCTGGATGGTTTTCGGGATCCGTCCGGGATATCGTCGGGGTCATTTGGGGACTTTTTCGGGATCATTTGGGGGCTCTTCCGGCATCATTTCTGGATGGTTTTCGGGATCCGTCCGGGATGCCGACGAGGTCATTTTGGGATTATTTCGGGATCATTTAGGATACCTACCGGCATCATTTCTGGATGGTTTTTGGGATTCGTCCGGGATCCCGTCGGGTCATTTCGGGACTTTTTCTCGACTAATACGGGATCATTTGCGGACCCTTTCGGCATAATTTCTGGATAGTTGCCGGGATCCATTCGAGATCCCGTCACGGTCATTTCGGAACTATTAGGGGATCATTTGAGGACCTTTCCGGCATCATTTCTGGATAGTTTTTGGAATCCTTTCGGGATCCCGTCAGGGTAATTTCGGGGCTTTTTCGGGATCATTTAAGGATGGCTTTCAGGATTCGTCCGGGAACCCGTCAGGGTAATTTCTGGACTTTTCCGAGACTATTTCGGGATCATTTTGGGACCTTCCCAAGATCATTTCTGGATGGATTTCGGGATTTGTCCGGGATGCCCTCAGGGTCATTTTGGGACTATTAGGTGAGCATTTGAGGACAGTTCCGGCATCACTTCTGGATGGTTTTCGGTATCCGTTCAGATTCCTGTCGGAATAATTGCGGGACTTTTTCGGGATCATTGGGGTCCCTTCCAAAATCATTTCTGGATGGTTTTTGGGATTCGTCCGGCATCCCGTCGGGGTAATTTCGGGACTTTTTCTCGACTAATACGGGATCATTTGCGGGCCCTTTCGGTATCATTTCTGGATAGTTGTCGGGATCCGTTCGGGATCCCGTCAGGGTCTTTTCGGAACTATTGGGAGATCATTTGAGGACCGTTCCGGCATCATTTCTGGTTAGTTTTCGGGATCCTTTCCCTGTCCCATCAGGGTCATTTCGGGACTTTTTCGGCATCATTTAAGATTGGTTTTCAGGATTCGTCCGGTATCCGTCAGGGTAATTTCTGGACTTTTCCCAGACTATTTCGGGATGATTTTGGGACCCTCCCAAGATCATTTCTGGATGGATTTCGGGATCTGTCCGGGATGCCGTAAGGTCATTTTGGGACTATTAGGTGATCATTTGAGGACCGTTTCGGCATCACTTCTGGATGGTTTTCGGTATCCGCTCAGGATCCCGTCGGAATTATTGCGGGACTTTTTCGGGATCATTTGGTGTCCCTTCCGGCATCATTTCTGGATCTGTGCGGGATCCCATCTGGGTCATTTCCGGACTATTTCGGGATCATTTTGGGATCCTTCCGGAATCATTTCTGTATGGTTTTCGCGATCCGTCGTTGATTCCCTCGGAGCCATTTCGGAACCTTTTCTGGAGTATGTCGGGGTCATTTGGGGACTTTTTCGGGATCATTTGGGGCTCTTCCGGCATCATTTCTGGATGGTTTTCGGGATCCGTGCGGGATCTCGTCGGGGTCATTTGGGAACTTTTTCGGGATCATTTGGGGGCTCTTCCGGCATCATTTCTGGATGGTTTTCGGGATCCGTCCGGGATATCGTCGGGGTCATTTGGGGACTTTTTCGGGATCATTTGGGGGCTCTTCCGGCATCATTTCTGGATGGTTTTCGGGATCCGTCCGGGATGCCGACGAGGTCATTTTGGGATTATTTCGGGATCATTTAGGATACCTACCGGCATCATTTCTGGATGGTTTTTGGGATTCGTCCGGGATCCCGTCGGGGTCATTTCGGGACTTTTTCTCGACTAATACGGGATCATTTGCGGACCCTTTCGGCATAATTTCTGGATAGTTGCCGGGATCCATTCGAGATCCCGTCACGGTCATTTCGGAACTATTAGGGGATCATTTGAGGACCTTTCCGGCATCATTTCTGGATAGTTTTTGGAATCCTTTCGGGATCCCGTCAGGGTAATTTCGGGGCTTTTTCGGGATCATTTAAGGATGGCTTTCAGGATTCGTCCGGGAACCCGTCAGGGTAATTTCTGGACTTTTCCGAGACTATTTCGGGATCATTTTGGGACCTTCCCAAGATCATTTCTGGATGGATTTCGGGATTTGTCCGGGATGCCCTCAGGGTCATTTTGGGACTATTAGGTGAGCATTTGAGGACAGTTCCGGCATCACTTCTGGATGGTTTTCGGTATCCGTTCAGATTCCTGTCGGAATAATTGCGGGACTTTTTCGGGATCATTGGGGTCCCTTCCAAAATCATTTCTGGATGGTTTTTGGGATTCGTCCGGCATCCCGTCGGGGTAATTTCGGGACTTTTTCTCGACTAATACGGGATCATTTGCGGGCCCTTTCGGTATCATTTCTGGATAGTTGTCGGGATCCGTTCGGGATCCCGTCAGGGTCTTTTCGGAACTATTGGGAGATCATTTGAGGACCGTTCCGGCATCATTTCTGGTTAGTTTTCGGGATCCTTTCCCTGTCCCATCAGGGTCATTTCGGGACTTTTTCGGCATCATTTAAGATTGGTTTTCAGGATTCGTCCGGTATCCGTCAGGGTAATTTCTGGACTTTTCCCAGACTATTTCGGGATGATTTTGGGACCCTCCCAAGATCATTTCTGGATGGATTTCGGGATCTGTCCGGGATGCCGTAAGGTCATTTTGGGACTATTAGGTGATCATTTGAGGACCGTTTCGGCATCACTTCTGGATGGTTTTCGGTATCCGCTCAGGATCCCGTCGGAATTATTGCGGGACTTTTTCGGGATCATTTGGTGTCCCTTCCGGCATCATTTCTGGCTGGTTTTTGGGATTCGTCCGGCATCCCGTCGGGTTCATTTCGGGACTTTTTCTCGACTAATACGGGATCATTTGCGGGCCCTTTCGGCATCATTTCTAGATAGTTGTCGGGATCCGTTCGGGATCCCGTCAGGGTCTTTTCGGAACTA
This sequence comes from Eurosta solidaginis, assembly GCF_040869045.1. Taxonomy (NCBI): domain Eukaryota; kingdom Metazoa; phylum Arthropoda; class Insecta; order Diptera; family Tephritidae; genus Eurosta; species Eurosta solidaginis. Next base: position 67,366,682 of record NC_090323.1, on the reverse strand, counting down.
TTAGGTGATCATTTGAGGACATTTCCGGCATCATTTCTGGATAGTTTTCGGGATCCTTTCGGGGTCCAGTCAGGGTCATTTCGGGACTTTTTCGGGATCATTTAGAGATGGCTTTCAGGATTCGTCCGGGAACCCGTCAGGGTAATTTCTGAACTTTTCCGAGACTATTTCGGGATAATTTTGGAACCTTCCCAAGATCATTTCTGGATGGATTTTGGGATCAGTCCGGGATGCCGTCAGGGTCATTTTGGTATTAGGTGATCATTTGAGGACCTTTCCGGCATCACTTCTGGATGGTTATCGGTATCCGATCAGGATCCCCTCGGAATCATTGCGGGACTTTTTCGGGATCATTTGGGGTCCCTCCCAAGATCATTTCTGGATGGATTTCGGGATCTGTCCGGGATCCCGTCAGGGTCATTTAGGGGTGCGTTCGAGATCCCGTCAGGGTCATTTCGGGACTTCTTCGGGAATATATCGGGATCATTTCTGGATGGTTTATGGGATCCGTCCATGACCCCTTAAGGGTCATTTCGGGACTATTAGGTGATCATTTGAGGACCTTTCCGGCGTCACTTCTGGATGATTTTCGGTATCCGTTCGGGATCCCGTCGGAATCAATGCGGGACTTTTACGGAATCATTTGGGTTTCCTTCCGGCATTATTTCTGGATGGTTTTCGGGATTTGTCCGGGATCCCGTTGGGGTTATTTCGGGACCTTTTCGGGGCTAATACGGGATCATTTGGGGATCCTCTAGGGGTCGTTTCGTGACTTTTTCTGTATTATTTCGGGATCATTTTGGGACCCTTTCGGCATAATTTCTTGATGGTTTGCCGGATCCATCAGGGTCATTTCGGGACCATTTTGGGATCATTTGGCGACCCTTCCGAGATCATTTCTGGATCCGTCCGGGATGCCGTAGGAACCATTTCGGAATTTTTTGTTACTTTTCCGGGATAGTTTTTGCACCCTTCCGGGATCATTTCTGGATCTGTGCGGGATCCCATCTGGGTCAATTACAGACTATTTCGGGATCATTTTGGAATCCTTCCGGAATCATTTCTGTATGGTTTTCGCGATCCATCGTGGATCCCCTCGGAGCCATTTCGGAACTTTTTCTGGAGTTAGTCGGGATAATTTAGGGACCCTTCCTGGATATTTTCTGGATGGTTTCTGAGATCCGTCCGGGAGCCCGTCAGGGTAATTTCGGAACTTTTTCGGGACTATTTCGGGATCAATTTGGTACCCTTCAGGCATCATTTCTGTGTGGTTATCTGGATAAGTCTAGAATCGTGTAGTTGTCATTTCGGGTTTTTTTGGGACTACTTCGGGAACTTTTGGAAACACTTCCGGGGCGTTTCTGGATGGTTTTCGGGATCCGTCCGCGATAGCGTCGGGGTCATTTCGTGGCTTTTTCTGGATAATTTCGTTATCATTTTGGGATCCTATTAGGTTATCAGCTCATAAAGTTATTTTTTTTACTCAATTACAAAAATAAAATGCATTAGACAGAAAAAAAAATGTTAAACAGATAACTTTATAAGCAGGCTAACGTGAATAGCCCACATATTTCATTTTCTCCTTGCGGACGGGGCCGCGGGTAAAGGCTAGTATATTATAAATGGGAAAGTTTGGATGTTAAGATGTTTGGATGTTTGGATGTTTAGATGTTTGGATGTTTGGATGTTTGGATGTTTGGATGTTTGTCCAGACGTTTGTCTTTGTGACTCAATAACGCAAGAACCGCTGGACCGATTTGGATGAAATTTTGCACACATATAGCCAATAGTCTAGAAGGATCTACTAGCTATATATTTTTCAAAAGGGGCGTGGTCCCCGCCCCCTAGGAACAGTTATAATTTAATTATTATATTTTTTCGTCTTTGCGACTGAATCACGCCAGAATGGCTACACGGATTTTGATGAAATTTGGGACACAGACAGTAGTCTACTAGCGAAATTTTTTCGAACATGGAAAGAGGGGTGGGGGTCCCACGACCCTTCGAGAAATTATGTTTCATAATTTTTACACATTACAACTTTACGTATACTGGCCTTCACCAATATCACAGACTCAAGGGGCAAATAAGTCGAGGGCTTACAAAGTAAGCAGTGACACCCTCCGCCCGCCCTCCCCTTTATCTCCCCCTCTGGTGTAAAATCCATAAATTGTTATAACTCAATCTAAATTTTCTCCTAAATCAATAGTTTTTGGTATCTGGTACATACAGAACGAGATCTAGACAATTTTGGAGGAACGATCAGTGGTCCTCTCCTCTACTCCCGCCATCCGCCCTCCATCAATTGTTTTTATTAGCACGCTTTTATTAGCTTTACCTGTATGTTTCTATCTAACTTTTTATTCGCTCCAATGCGCCTGCTGCCTTATTAACATGGTTTTATAATTAGCTTCACCTTATTTGTAATCCCGTAAGGGTCATATCGAGACCCTTCCGGGATCATTTCTGGATGGTTTTCGGGATCGGTCCGGGATTACGCCGGGGTAATTTCGGGACTTTTTCGGGACTATTTCGGGATCATTTTGGGACCCTTCCGGGATCATTTCTGTATAGTTTACGGGATCCGTCCGGGATCCCGTCGGGGTTATTTTGGAACATTTTCGGGACTATTCCGGAATCATTTCGGGACTATTTCGCGATCATTTGGGGACCCTTCCGGCATCATTTCTGGATGGTTTTCGGGATCCGAGCGGGATCTCGTCGGGGTCATATGGGGACTTTTTCGGGATCATTTGAGGGCTCTTCCGGCATCATTTCTGGATGGTTTTCGGAATCCGTCCGGGATATCGTCGGGGTCATTTGGGGACTTTTTCGGGATCATTTGGGGGCTCTTCCGGCATCATTTCTGGATGGTTTTCGGGATCCGTCCGGGATCTCGTCGGGGTCATTTGGGGACTTTTTCGGGATCATTTTGGGGCTCATCCGGCATCATTTCTGGATGGTTTTCGGGATCCGTCCGGGATCTCGTCGGGGTCATTTCGGGACTTTTTCGCGACTAATACGGGATCATTTGGGAACCCTTTCGGCATCATTTCTGGATGGTTTTCGGGATCCGTCCGGGATCCCGTCGGGGTCATTTCGGGACTTTTTCGCGACTAATACGGGATCATTTGGGAACCCTTTCGGCATCATTTCTGGATGGTTTTCGGGATCCGTCCGGGATCCCATTAGGGTAATTTCGGGCTTATTAGGGGATCATTTGGGAACCTTTCCGGCATCATTTCTGGATAATTTTCGGGATCCGTCCGGGATGCCGACGAGATCATTTCGGGACTATTTCGGGATCATTTGGGATACCTACCGGCATCATTTCTGGATGGTTTTTGGGATTCGTCCGGGATCCCGTCGTGGTCCTTTCGGGACTTTTTTTCGACTAATACGGGATCATTTGCGGACCCTTTCGGCATCATTTCTGGATAGTTGTCGGGATCCCGTCACGGTCATTTCGGGACTATTAGGGGATCATTTGAGGACCTTTCCGGCATCATTTCTGTATTGTTTTCAGAATCCTTTCGGGAGCCCGTCGGGGTCATTTCGGGACTTTTTCTCGACTAATACGGGATCATTTGCGGGCCCTTTCGGTATCATTTCTGGATAGTTGTCGGGATCCGTTCGGGATCCCGTCAGGGTCTTTTCGGAACTATTGGGAGATCATTTGAGGACCTTTCCGGCATCATTTCTGGTTAGTTTTCGGGATCCTTTCCGGGTCCCATCAGGGTCATTTCGGGACTTTTTCGGCATCATTTAAGATTGGTTTTCAGGATTCGTCCGGTATCCGTCAGGGTAATTTCTGGACTTTTCCCAGACTATTTCGGGATAATTTTGGGACCCTCCCAAGATCATTTCTGGATGGATTTCGGGATCTGTCCGGGATGCCGTCAGGGTCATTTTGGGACTATTAGGTGATCATTTGAGGACCGTTCCGGCATCACTTCTGGATGGTTTTCGGTATCCGTTCAGATTCCCGTCGGAATAATTGCGAGACTTTTTCGGGATCATTTGGCGTCCCTTCCGGCATCATTTCTGGCTGGTTTTTGGTATTCGTCCGGCATCCCGTCGGGTTCATTTCGGGACTTTTTCTCGACTAATACGGGATCATTTGCGGGCCCTTTCGGCATCATTTCTAGATAGTTGTCGGGATCCGTTCGGGATCCCGTCAGGGTCTTTTCGGAACTATTAGGTGATCATTTGAGGAGATTTCCGGCATCATTTCTGGATAGTTTTCGGGATCCTTTCGGGGTCCAGTCAGGGTCATTTCGGGACTTTTTCGGGATCATTTAGAGATGGCTTTCAGGATTCGTCCGGGAACCCGTCAGGGTAATTTCTGAACTTTTCCGAGACTATTTCGGGATAATTTTGGGACCTTCCCAAGATCATTTCTGGATGGATTTTGGGATCAGTCCGGGATGCCGTCAGGGTCATTTTGGTATTAGGTGATCATTTGAGGACCTTTCCGGCATCACTTCTGGATGGTTATCGGTATCCGATCAGGATCCCCTCGGAATCATTGCGGGACTTTTTCGGGATCATTTGGGGTCCCTCCCAAGTCATTTCTGGATGGATTTCGGGATCTGTCCGGGATCCCGTCAGGGTCATTTAGGGGTGCGTTCGAGATCCCGTCAGGGTCATTTCGGGACTTCTTCGGGAATATATCGGGATCATTTCTGGATGGTTTATGGGATCCGTCCATGACCCCTTAAGGGTCATTTCGGGACTATTATGTGATCATTTGAGGACCTTTCCGGCGTCACTTCTGGATGATTTTCGGTATCCGTTCGGGATCCCGTCGGAATCAATGCGGGACTTTTACGGAATCATTTGGGATTCCTTCCGGCATCATTTCTGGATGGTTTTCGGGATTTGTCCGGGATCCCGTCGGGGTTATTTCGGGACCTTTTCGGGGCTAATACGGGATCATTTGGGGATCCTCTAGGGGTAGTTTCGTGACTTTTTCTGTATTATTTCGGCATCATTTTGGGACCCTTTCGGCATAATTTCTTGATGGTTTGCCGGATCCATCAGGGTCATTTCGGGACCATTTTGGGATCATTTGGGGACCCTTCCGAGATCATTTCTGGATCCGTCCGGGATGCCGTAGGAGCCATTTCGGGATTTTTTGTTACTTTTCCGGGATAGTTTTTGCACCCTTCCGGGATCATTTCTGGATCTGTGCGGGATCCCATCTGGGTCAATTCCGGACTATTTCGGGATCATTTTGGAATCCTTCCGGAATCATTTCTGTATGGTTTTCGCGATCCATCGTGGATCCCCTCGGAGCCATTTCGGAACTTTTTCTGGAGTTAGTCGAGATAATTTAGGGACCCTTCCTGGATATTTTCTGGATGGCTTCTGAGATCCGTCCGGGAGCCCGTCAGGGTAATTTCGGAACTTTTTCGGGACTATTTCGGGATCAATTTGGTACCCTTCAGGCATCATTTCTGTGTGGTTATCTGGATAAGTCTAGAATCGTGTCGTTGTCATTTCGGGTTTTTTTGGGACTACTTCGGGAACTTTTGGAAACACTTCCGGGGCGTTTCTGGATGGTTTTCGGGATCCGTCCGCGATAGCGTCGGGGTCATTTCGTGGCTTTTTCTGGATAATTTCGTTATAATTTTGGGATCCTATCAGGTTATCAGCTCATAAAGTTCTTTTTTTTACTCAATTACAAAAATAAAATGCATTAGACAGAAAAAAAATTTTAAACAGATAACTTTATAAGCAGGCTAACGTGAATAGCCCACATATTTCATTTTCTCCTTGCGGACGGGGCCGCGGGTAAAGGCTAGTATATTCATATTTGTAACAGGATTCACCTCGCGTAGGTGAGGTTGACAATAGAGTTGCAGAAGCTCTGAAGCTATAAAGGTTTGTATTGTGCTCATCAATCACTTGAATATCAGCTAATGATCGTCCTTGAGCTTCACTGATAGGGATAGGAAATTTGAGGCATTTAAAATTTAAAAGACAAAGCTATCGATATCAATGGAATCCTTGGTTTTAAGCTTTTTTGTTTTCGAAATTTTCAGATAAAGTGATTTGCTTCAAAGACATTCGTAAAAGTTTTGTGATGAAAAGCCACTACATAAGCGTGGAGAATCGAAATTACGAAGCATAAATATTATGATATTATGGGCCCTTTTTAAGGATCAATCGATGAGGAGAAATTTCTGATGGTTCAAAAGAGCTAATAAACTCAATCGGATATGCACAGCTTGGGACTCTTCCACGACTGCGTTAATAGATTGATAAGTTGTCTTGGTTCTAGTGGTATTAACATCCTCATTTTAAGTTTCCTAAAATGCCTTTTCTCAAAGCCATTTATAGTTCATAAAGATATATTCAATGTTTGGAAGAAACATTAGCTATTAAAGCTTCAGGTGATGTCATAATTTCTCAAAAACTTGGAGGAAAAGAAATCAAATCTGTTAGTAAAGAAATAGGAATTTTGCCATAACTAATTTCAAGAAGTTATTTAGCAAAAGCTGCTGCTGAAGCGTTTCCGCCAAATTGCCCTCTCATATTTCTAAAGAGAAAAAATGTGTGTACGTAAAGCCGTCTATAGACGAAAAAGCACGCATTTACTTCAACTGCGGCTGTTCCAGCAAGTAACAGGAAAGCACCACCTTAAATTCTTAGGGGTTTGGTCTAAGACTTGCACCGACTGTTTATGAGTCATGGTGCACACATCGCACACCCTCACTTTGGCCTGACCATTTGCTTATGTTGCACATCGGTATATCAGCTGTTTGCAGACAGTGGTCATTTAAATGCGATGTTGTACGTCCACCACACAAAGAGTATTCGCGGTATCTGAGAAAGAAACTGCCATAGTGATTTCTCTTTTTGCTCTTACATCAATTAATATCGAATTAAACGGAAATGTTTTTTGATTCAAACTTAGTTGTGATCGGCCGATCCGTTTAGGGCGCAACCCGATTTATACCTACATACAAACATTCATATTTCAACTTTATATATGTATATATAGATAGAAGATGTGGATAGACTGAAGTTAACAAAAAATTTTAACGACGGAAGATTACTAAACATCCAAAAGGAATAACAGCCAAACAACTCTGTAGACAAACTTTAGCTGTTATAATAACTTAAGTTTGTACGGCAACCATAGTTCTGAAAAATCCCATTTTAAGAAAGTGACATGCCCCCTTTTCCCCAATTCCACATTTTACTGGAGGTGTTACCAATTTTCACTATCCTACCATTACTACATCCAGAGGTATGCAGTATGATATATTCCATTTGTATGGGAGGTGCCACGCCCCTTTATCCCTCACCCCACAGTTTCTTGGTGGTGTTAGGGATTAACCTCATAAAACTCCTTACTGGGTTTCAATCTTCTAGCATGAATACCTTCAGAGTTATGCATTATCAAAAATTCATTTTGTATGGCAGGTGCCACGTGCCTTTTATATATCGAAATTATTTTTAGCCTATGACCATCCCTGAAAGATTTCAAGTGAATTGTGCAAATTTGGTTGTGATCGGTCGATCCGTTTACGAGGCAACCCTATCTATACTTACATACATAGATACATAATTTGAATTTTATATATGTATATAGATATATAGATAGAATATGCGGATAAACTGAAGTTAACAAAAAATTTTAACGGCGGAAGATTACTAAACATCCAAAAGGAATAACAGCCAAACAACTCTGTAGACAAACTTTAGCTGTTATAATAACTTAAGTTTGTACGGCAACCATAGTTCTGAAAAATCCCATTTTAAGAAAGTGACATGCCCCCTTTTCCCCAATTCCACATTTTACTGGAGGTGTTAGGACTTAACGTCATATAGCTCCTTACCAATTTTCACTATCCTACCATTACTACATCCAGAGGTATGCAGTATGATATATTCCATTTGTATGGGAGGTGCCACGCCCCCTTATCCCTCACCCCACAGTTTCTTGGTGGTGTTAGGGATTGACCTCATATAACTCCTTACTCAGTTTCAATGTTGTAGCATGAATACCTACAGAGTTATGCAGTATCAAAAATTCCATTTGTATAGCAGTTGCCACACCCCTTTTATATATCGAAATCATTGTAAGCCTATGACCATCCCTGAAAAGTTTCAAGTGAATTGTGCAAATTTGGTTGTGATCGGTCGATCCCTTTAGGAGGCAACCCGATCTATACTTACATATATACATACATAATTTGAATTTTATATATATAGATTTGAAGTTTTCCACCGCCTCTTCACCGAAGGAGTTGGATCTTGGTACTTGAGCTACATGGTTAGTAACCAGCTAGTTCTGCTTTGCTGTTGTTGCTATTGCTTATGCTCTTGATGTAGAGCAAATGTGATCGGTATCTGTGATTGATGAAGATGTATCTTTTATAGATGACGTCGTAGTAATTATTCACAGAGACATTTCAATCATGGCAAGGTTAAGTCAAAACTCCTTAATTGTGAAGCAGGTTTATTTTGATTTCTGGTGCACAGAACGGGGTGTTCATATCCCTTAACACTTGTATTAAAATTGCGGAATTGTATCATGTATCTGATAGCATTAGAAAATGTTACAGCGAAATATTTATGCTTGGAGTAGAATATTAATGGAATTCAAGGTGGAGTTGCCTGGAAGCCGGATCCCATTATTCTTGAAATAGTGTGAGCTTCGATAAACTCCATATCATACAAAGATGAGACCTTGTGATTGAAACACTCAATTTCAAGTTAATTTGGTACCAATGATGATTCGGCTACGAAGTGTTGAGGTTGGAAGCATGGAGCCCATAGTTGGGCTATTGATCATGCAATTATATCCGTGTTTGACACCGTGAGGTTGGGTCTTCCATTGACAGGTACTCATGCTAAAGCATAGTGCATAATCCAAACAAGATTAATTCACTAGCTCTTAACAAAAGACTTTTGACCGCCTTAAATGAAAGATATTTTAAAATGTTTAATTTTACTTAACTCCTGACTTTAACATCCACCTACATGCATATGTTTACACAAATTTATACATAAATGCATTACTAAACATAAATGTGCATGTTTTACAGGTTAGGTAAAGTCCTTGGATTTATTCCTTAAAATATTGTTAGTCAATTTTGACTCTGACTTTCAGTTCAATGCATAAATAAATAAAATATTCAAAATTCAATTTACCTTCACAAACAAAAATAAATAAGAGTGTGGAAGTATGAATAAAAGGCAGGTATGAAAAATTACTAGCACGTTATATTTTCGAGGAAATTTGGGCCGATCTTATCATCAAATTTGCGTCGCGGAACGGGACCAATGCATGTATATATGCCGACTCCGAGTGGCGTCTTCAACGCAGATGAATTTTCATAGCAGAAATATAGTCTGAATGTTTACCAAGGGGCCGAGGGGCGACCCCGCTAGGAAATGCTTTTTCTTAGGTATTACAGGTATATTTAATTTGTTTTTTACTTGGCTTAAACCCAGTAACGTTGGTCCGTCACTCAAGTACGCTTGAACCACACTAGGGTGGCTGCATGGCAGGTATGTTTAACATAAATATGTATGTGTATGTATATGTAAATCTTTGGGTTACATATTTGTTTTTCCAAATTTTTCATGCATGCAGCATTCAACATGACTCACATAAGTTCATACATATTTATTTACTCATGTAATCTTACAAAATGTTAGAGGAATTCAAAAACTTATTACATTCGACTTTTTAACAATTAGAAAATTCGGTAGTCAATTTTATAAATCAATAAAAAAAAAGCCATAGAATTCCATAAATTATTTTTTTATACTTTCATATGTTGCTGCAATCACAGATTATTGGATATAACGAGTAAAGTTAAATGTGTAAATGCATGTTAATGCTTAGTTTACAAAGACCACAATCACCAAATTTAAAATTTTACAGGAGCAGCAAAAATAATTTTATTTTCACTTCACTACTTGTATACACTGACGGACAGAAGTATACATACACCTTCTACTTCCGTTGTTTAGAAAAGACAAAAATATTGCGAAACAAGTAAGGGTGCCTAATTTCGGTTGTAACCAACATTATGAGTTCCAATTTTACAGTTAATTTCAGATAAATTGCTTTTTCGAATTTTGTTACAACCGATTTATTGTTTTTTTAGGCTCTGGAAATGTTTTGTGATGGTTGGTCGAAATAGGGGCGTGGCACCGCGGATTAAAAAAAGGCTACCAATTTCCTCTTACAATAAAACTTGGTAAGTGAAATATCATCGATACAAAAGTATTTTTCGCTAAGAAAAATTTATTATTTTCGTCTACGACCCTTTTAAGCATCCTTTATATATACAAGTGGGCGTGGTCTTTAACTGATCCCGTTCATTTTTACTAGATATATTTCCTGCTATGTATAGGGAAAATATGTGCACCCAATCTCATTATGATCCGTTAACGTTTTTTCGAGTTATGACTCCCACAACATAAAAAATTTCTTGGTCAAAAAAGGGGCGAAGTCGCGCTAATGCTTCTTTTTTTGTTTTATTTACCCTTGGGAAATAAAACACCATTGATATGAAGCTCGGTTTTGTAAAGATATTCATTCATTCATTCATTTATTTATTATTATTCACATGATTTATAACAGGATTACACTTAACCCGCGAAACTAGGAGCTTGTCTGCGGGTATAGCTTATTTTATTCATCCACGACCCTTTTAAAAATATTTTATATAAAAGTGGTTCTTAACGCTGAGTATAAAAATTTGTATATGCAGTTTTGTTTTAACCCTCAAACAAATCCGTCCTTGAAAATAAAACAACTAAGTTATGGTGAATAAGCGCAATTTTAGCGTTGACAAAATTGTATATATAGCACAAGTTACCGTAAAGTACTATTTACTTAGTTTAATCCTTTTTAATGTTTATTGCTTTCCTAATCTTGATTTTGGTTGCGGTTCGATCACTTAAACATTAACAATTGCAAAAATATTAAAGCTAAATCGAGCAACAGTACCGATCAATGTAATAAACTTTTAAAAGTCGTTCTACCGAAAATTCGAAGCTCTGGCCATGCGATCAAACTATCTAGTCGGTACATCATTTAAATTTTGAAGGTATTGGACGAAAATACAAAAGTTTTTGCTCCAAAATGAACAGAAGATATAGCAAACTCATCAGGCAATTATGCCCATCCAAGAACAGTCCAAAGAGCTCTGAACAAAAAACGCATACTCCACAGAATACCATGCAAAAAGCTTCTTATTTCTGGAAAAAATCCGCAAACTTCTTTTCGAGTTCGCAAAAGCACACTGGAAAAAGGGGATACATTTTTTAAAAAAATTTCTTTCACCTATGAATCAAAGTTCAATGTTTTTCGGTAGCGATGGAAAAATAAAAGTACGGAGATAGAAAAATACTGCACGAGATCCGAAGAATTCGGTATAAACTGTAAAGCATGGTAGCGGCAGTGGCCTGGTTTGGGCAGCTGTTTCGAAAACTGAAGTTGGTACATTTACATTGATTGGTAATATGGATCGTTTTAGATAAAAGTCTTTATTGGTAAATAATTTTAAACCATCGGTGGATAAATTGAAGCTCGGTGCATGTTGGATCTTTCAGCTGGATAACGATCCAAAGCACACGACACCTATTGCTACTTTACTATGCTCTGAGATCATTAAATACACAACCCCAAAGCTAGATTTAAATTTTATTTAGAATGTTTGGGAAATTTAAGTACGGAAAATTATGAAAGAAAAAAAACAGTTTTCTAACACTGCTATCCTCAAAGAACGAATCATAGAAGCTGGGAACAGTATAACACCTGCAGGGTTAACAAATTTAGTAGCCTCAATGCCACAAGGGCTTCCAGCTGTTGTTTTACGTTTCTTTCCCATAACTTTTCAATTTTATGTTAATGTAAGGATTTTTTAAGTTTATTATTATTAAAAAAAAGGTGTAGAATAAAACTGTATAAACACATGTTTCATATAAGTTACTAGTCTTTCAATCCAGCGTAAATAGGTATGTGTATAGTTTTTTTTAAAAAGGCCTAACTCCATCGTTATTGGTTCTAGCACTTTGTGGTATTTTACTTAAATATATTTTACCAAAATCTGTGATATGTGCAGTTTCGAAAAAATCGGTTGGTCAGGGCCGTTGTACATTAAGCTAACTATGTGGTTATAGACCAAGCTTTCCTTTTTTGGGGGAAGACTAAAAAGTTTAGTTTCGAGTGGAAGAAGTTGCTGCTAGAATAATATCAATTTCCAAGAAATACCAGGCTAAATGTTGTTTTACTGTACAATTTTCAACAACCGCTTAAAAGAGAGGGCGGTAGGTTCATTATGTACGGTCTTACACTCAATGCAAAATGTGCAAAGATATTCCTTCTCTGCCGATACAATTTATGTTACCCTAAACTTCATGTGACATAAGGACTGCATTGATATTTCTTTAAAAAAAATATTTTTTTTTTTCATGTAAACAACAAATTTAAAACCTTTTTTTATTTTTCACTGAGATTAAACAAATTCCAAAAGGCAGTTAGTGATCTTTACTGGCTTTTAGCTATGGACGGCAGAATTTACGTGTACACATGAGTTGAGTGCGGCCAACGCTCACAGAACAGATCCGGATTATTCCAATGAGATTTGATTCGGACCCAGAGTTGGATAACTCATTGGTATGATCCAAACAAAACTTACATTGATAGAGACTTTCATTGAACATGTGTTCAGGCACACTGTGAAAGTGTGTTAGCGTGGAAAAAAGGACTAGAGAGATTTGGAAAAGGAGTAAATACTCCGAGGGTATTTCTGATTTTTATACTCAGTTGAGCAGAGCTCACAGAGTATATTAAGTTTGATTGGATAACGGTTGGTTGTACATATATAAAGGAATCGAGATAGATATAGACTTCCATATATCAAAATAATCAGGATCGAAAAAAAATTTGATTGAGCCATGTCCGTCCGTCCGTCCGTTAACACGATAACTTGAGTAAATTTTGAGGTATCTTGATGAAATTTGGTATGTAGGTTCCTGAGAACTCATCTCAGATCGCTATTTAAAATGAACGATATCGGACTATAACCACGCCCACTTTTTCGATATCGAAAATTTCGAAAAACCGAAAAAGTGCGATAATTCATTACCAAAGACAGATAAAGCGACGAAACTTGGTAGATGAGTTGAATTCATGACGCAGAATAGAAAACTACTAAAATATTGGACAATGGGCGTGGTACCGCCCACTTTTAAAAGAAGGTAATTTAGAAGTTTTGCAAGCTGTAATTTGTCAGTCGTTGAAGATATCATGATGAAATTTGGCAGGGACGTTACTCCTATTACTATATGTACGCCTAATAAAAATTAGCAAAATCGGAGAAGGACCACGCCCACTTTTAAAAAAAAATTTTTTTTAAGTAAAATTTTAACAAAAAATTTAATATCTTCACAGTATATAAGTAAATTATGTCAACATTCAACTCCAGTAATGATATGGTGCAACAAAATACAAAAATAAAAGAAAATTTCAAAACGGGCGTGGCTCCGCTCTTTTTCATTTAATTTGTCTAGGATACTTTTAAAGCCATAAGTCGAACAAAAATTAACCAATCCTTTTGAAATTTGGTAGGGGCATAGATTTGATGATGTTAACTGTTTTCGGTGAAAACGGGCGAAATCGGTTGATGCCACGCCCAGTTTTTATACACAGTCGTTCGTCTGTCCTTCCGCATGGCCGTTAACACGATAACTTGAGCAAAAATCTACATATCTTTAATGAACTTAGTTCACGTACTTACTTGAACTCACTTTATCTTGGTATGAAAAATTAACGAAATCCGACAATGACCACGCCCACTTTTTCGATATCGAAAATTACGAAAAATTAAAAAAATGCCATAATTCTATACCAAATACGAAAAAAGGGATGAAACATGGTGAGGTAATTGGATTGTTTTATTGACGCGAAATATAACTTTAGAAAAAAACTTTTTAAAATGGTTGTGACACCTACCATATTAAGTAGAAGAAAATCAAAAAGTTCTGCAGGGCGAAATAAAAAACCCTTAAAATCGTGGCAAATATTACATATATAAATAAATTAGCGGTATCCAACAGATGATATTCTGGGTCACCCTGGTTCACATTTTGGTCGATATCTGGAAAACGCCCTCACATATACAACTACCACCACTCCCTTTTAAAACTCTCATTAATACCTTTAATTTGATACCCATATCGTACAAACAAAGTCTAGAGTCACCCCTGGTCCACCTTTATGGCGATATCTCGAAAAAGCGAACACCTATAGAACAAAGGCCCACTCCCTTTTAAAAATACTCATTAACACCTTTCATTTGATACCCATATCGTACAAACAAAGTCTAAAGTCACCCCTGGTCCACCTTTATGGCGATATCTCAAAAAGGCGAACACCTATAGAACGAAGGCCCATTCCCTTTTAAAAATACTCATTAACACCTTTCATTTGATACCCATATCGTACAAACAAAGTCTAGAGTCACCCCTGGTCCTCCTTTATGGCGATATCTCGAAAAGGCGAACACCTATAGAACTAAGGCCTCCTCCCTTTTAAAATACTCATTAACACCTTTCGTTTGATACCCATATTGCACAAACGAATTCTAGAGTCACCCCTGGTCCACCTTTATGGCGATATCTCGAAACGGCGTCCACCTATGGAACTAAGGATTACTCCCTTTTAAAATACTCATTAACACCTTTCTTTTGAAACCCATATTGTACAAACAAATTCTAGGGTCACCCCTGTTCACCTTTATGGCGATATCTCGAAACGGCGTCCACCTATGGAACTAAGGATTACTTTCTTTTAAAATACTCATTAACACCTTTCTTTTGATACCCATATTGTACAAACAAATTCTAGGGTCACCCCTGGTCCACCTTTATGGCGATATCTCGAAACGGCGTCCACCTATTAAACTAAGGATTACTCCCTTTTAAAATACTCATTAACACCTTTCTTTTGAAACCCATATTGTACAAACAAATTCTAGGGTCACCCTGGTCCACCTTTATGGCGATATCTCGAAACGGCGTCCACCTATGGAACTAAGGATTACTTTCTTTTAAAATACTCATTAACACCTTTCTTTTGATACCCATATTGTACAAACAAATTCTAGGGTCACCCCTGGTCCACCTTTATGGCGATATCTCGAAACGGCGTCCACCTATGGAACTAAGGATTACTCCCTTTTAAAATACTCATTAACACCTTTCTTTTGATACCCATATTGTACAAACAAATTCTAGGGTCACCCCTGGTCCACCTTTATGGCGATATCTCGAAACGGCGTCCACCTATGGAACAAAGGATTACTCCCTTTTAAAATAATCATTAACACCTTTCTTTTGATACCCATATTGTACAAACAAATTCTAGGGTCACCCCTGGTCCACCTTTATGGCGATATCTCGAAACGGCGTCCACCTATGGAACTAAGGATTACTTTCTTTTAAAATACTCATTAACACCTTTCTTTTGATACCCATATTGTACAAACAAATTCTAGGGTCACCCCTGGTCCACCTTTATGGCGATATCTCGAAACGGCGTCCACCTATGGAACTAAGGATTACTCCCTTTTAAAATACTCATTACCACCTTTCTTTTGATACCCATATTTTGCAAACAAATTCTAGGGTCACCCCTGGTCCACCTTTATGGCGATATCTCGAAAAGACGACCACCTATACAACAACCACCACTCCCTTTTAAAACCCTCATTAATACCTTTAATTTGATACCCATATCGTACAAACACATTCTAGAGTCACCCCTGGTCCACCTTTATGGCGATATTTCGAAACGGCGTCCACCTATAGAACTAAGGCCCACTCCCTTTTAAAATACTCATTAACACCATTCGTTTGATACCCATATTGTACAAACAAATTCTAGACTCAACCCTGATCCACCTTTATGGCGATATCCCTAAATGGCGTCCACCTATAGAACTATGGCCCACTCCCTCATAAAATACTCTTTAATGTCTTTCATTTGATACACATGTCATACAAACACATTCCACGGTTTCCTTCGGTTCATTTTCCTACATGGTTATTTTCCCTTATGTTGTCACCATAGCTCTCAACTGAGTATGTAATGTTCGGTTACACCCGAACTTAACCTTCCTTACTTGTTATTTTGTGTTTTGATGCCTTTTGGAGTCACTGTATGCATGAGGCCTTGATAACACTAGTCAACAAGAGAAATTAGTTTGAATTCTAACTATTTAATTTGGATGTATTATGGCCCACTAAGTACAAAAACACCCAAAATTTTTAAATTTTATGGATATGATTTTTTTTTTCTTTTTCTAAAATCACGAATTTTCACAGAAGTCTTTCCATTTATTTTATCATATCTTGGAAATTACTTATCTAAATTCGTTAAGAGAAACACCATTGGATTCACCGCAAAATTTCCTTCAAGTCTTAATAAGAAAATTTTTTTATTCACATAAAAATATAAAAAAATAAATTTTTTGTTTTTGCAAAATCGAACATTTTTTATTTTTCAAAATTCATAAAAAATCGAAGGTTTTACAAACTTTTCAATTTTATTTCACGATCTTAAAACTGTAAACATTATAAATAATTGAAACCTTATTTCGTAAAATACATGAATAAATGTTGGTTTTATTGACAATAAAGTGAAAATACCCAATTTAGCGAAAATTTTGCATATCAAGCCTATTATAATTTTTAGAAGCAAATTATTTAGGTATGACATTTTGCGAAACTTTGTCTTTTTAAAGCTTACTACGGGCATCGCCAGAAATGAGAAAACTCCATAATGACACTCAAGAAATTTTTCCCCGTCAATTTTTCTTAAGGCAAAACGCAGATCATAAGAAAAAGTGACTCATACTGTATGGAAAATTTAAGTTGCCAACACGGGTTTTCGTAAGAAAGAAATATGGTCATATATATTTGTTATCAAATAAATACAACTTTTTACTTGAGTCATTTCTTGCGATGTTCTTAGAATGCTTAAATCATAAAAACAAAAAAATCTAATTATCACTCCGTCATAGAAACTGTTATACCTACCTACTGAACATCCCAGCCTGCACAGGCCATTTCCCATAGCATATGAAGTTCTTTTGAAAACCCCTTTTTTCAAACCCTTTCGCAGGTAGTGGTTAAAAAATTTACTGACTCATTAGATGTCTGCCCTGTATGGTATATTATCGTCGATTGTGACAAACTTAACGAAAAAAAAATATAATATATATGAAAATCGAAATGGCCTGCGACTATTTAAAGTAATTCATTTAGTTCCTTCAATGTTATTTAACTAGCATTCCTGATCGCGAAAAGTAAAGTTATCAACAACAGCAAAAAACTATTAATTGGTTAGTGAATTTTAAAAAAATGAATAATAACAGTAGAAAATTTGTCTGCAAAAATGACCCGAATATATTTTGTTATGTATGTGGTCTTTACACTACAGCAAAAGGGCGGAGAAATTTCACTATTTCACTACAAAATTCATATAAGGATTATTTTAAAATAGATGTTGAGAATTTGAGCCAATATTGGACGAAAAATTCAATTTATGATAGCTGTTTATATAATTTAAAGAAATGGAAATCCTACCCTCAGTGAGTAACAATTACATTTATTAATTAAAAATATTTATGATACTAATTTTTCACAGAAAAAATATGCAAATGGAAAAACTGATGATGTGGAGAGA
Organism: Eurosta solidaginis; assembly: GCF_040869045.1. Taxonomy (NCBI): domain Eukaryota; kingdom Metazoa; phylum Arthropoda; class Insecta; order Diptera; family Tephritidae; genus Eurosta; species Eurosta solidaginis. Next base: position 67,348,957 of record NC_090323.1, on the reverse strand, counting down.
AACATGTGATCATGATGCTAACTGTTACTTTTGTTTAAGTAAACATATGATTTGGTCTTATCCCACGATTTCAGCTGGTGGTTTTACTCTTCCCGTGCTAGATTCAGATGGAGTTCCACGTCCTGAAAATCAACATGATACGTATACTGAAGTTCCTCCAACGCCTATTTCTTCGTCTTCAAAAATCTCCAGCGTATCAGATGGATTTTTCCCAAAGCTTCTGACACAGTCCTTGTTAAACGATCTTATAAGAGACCTAGAGCTTCCAAAAGATAAATCAGAGCTACTTGCATCCCGTCTAAAAGAAAGACGTTTATTAGAAAAACAGGTTACGATAACTATCTATCGTGAGCGACATAAGCCAATTGCTTGTTTTTATAGAAATAACAAGTAAGGAAGGCCAAGTTCTGGTGTAACCGAACATTACATACTCAGTTGAGAGCTATGGAGACAAATTAAGGAAAATCACCATGTAGGAAAATGAACCTAGGGTAACCCTGGAATGTGGTTGTATGACATGTGTATCAAATGGAAGGTATTAAAGAGTATTTTAAGAGAGAGTAGGCCATAGTTCTATGGATGGACGCCATTTAGGGATATCGCCATAAAGGTGGACCAGGGCTGACTCTAGAATTTGTTTGTACGATATGGGTATCAAATGAAAGGTGTTACTGAGCATTTTAAAAGGGAGCGGGCCTTAGGTCTATCGGTGGACGCCTTTTCGAGATATCGCCATTAAGGTGGGCCAGGAGTGACTCTAGAATGTGTTTGTACGATATGGGTATCAAATGAAAGGTGGTAATGAGTATTTTAAAAGGGAATGGGCTTTAGTTCTATAGGTGAACACCTTTTCGAGAAATCGCCATAAAGGTGGACCAGGGGTGACTCTAGAATGTGTTTGTACGATATGGGTATCAAACGAAAAGTGTTACTGAGCATTTTAAGACGGAGTGGGCATTAGGTCTATAGGTGGACGCCTTTTCGAGATATCGCCATAAAGGTGGACCAAGGGTGACTCTAGAATATGTTTGTACGATATGGGTATCAAATGAAAGGTGTTAATGAGTATTTTCAAAGGGAATGATCCTTAGTTCCATAGGTGGACGCCGTTTCGAGATATCGCCATAAAGGTGGACCAGGGGTGACTCTAGAATGTGTTTGTACGATATGGGAATCAAATGAAAGGTGTTACTGAGCATTTTAAGAGGGAGTGTGCATTAGGTCTATAGGTGGACGCCTTTTCGAGATGTCGCCATTAGGGTGGGCCAGGGATGACTCTAGAGTGTTTGTACGATATGGGTATCAAACGAAAGGTGTTACTGAGCATTTTACAAGGGAGTGGGCATTAGGTCTATAGGTGGACGCCTTTTCGAGATATCGCCATTAGGGTGGACCAGGGGTGACTCTAGAATGTGTTTGTACGATATGGGTATCAAACGAAAAGTGTTACTGAGCATTTTAAGAGGGAGTGGGCATTAGGTCTATAGGTGGACGCCTTTTCGAGGCATCGCCATAAAGGTGGACCAAGGGTGACTCTAGAATGTTTGTACGATATGGGTATCAAACGAAAGGTGTTACTGAGCATTTTAAGAGGGAGTGGGCATTAGGTCTATAGGTGGACGCCTTTTCGAGATATCGCCATTAGGGTGGGCCAGGGTGACTCTAGAATGTGTTTGTACGATGTGGGTATCAAATGAAAGGTGGTAATGAGTATTTTAAAAGGGAGTAATCCTTGGTTCTATAGGTGGACGCCTTTTCGAGATATCGCCATAAAGGTGGACCAAGGGTGACTCTAGAATGTTTGTACGATATGGGTATCAAACGAAAGGTGTTACTGAGCATTTTAAGAGGGAGTGGGCATTTATAGGTGGACGCCTTTTCGAGATATCGCCATTAGGGTGGGCCAGGGTGACTCTAGAATGTGTTTGTACGATGTGGGTATCAAATTAAAGGTGGTAATGAGTATTTTAAAAGGGAGTAATCCTTAGTTCTATAGGTGGACGCCTTTTCGAGATATCGCCATAAAGGTGGACCAAGGGTGACTCTAGAATGTTTGTACGATATGGGTATCAAACGAAAGGTGTTACTGAGCATTTTAAGAGGGAGTGGGAATTAGGTCTATAGGTGGACACCTTTTCGAGATATCGCCATTAGAGTGGGCCAGGGGTGACTCTAGAATGTGTTTGTACGATATGGGTATCAAACGAAAAGTGTTACTGAGCATTTTAAGAGGGAGTGGGCATTAGGTCTATAGGTGGACGCCTTTTCGAGATATCGCCATAAAGGTGGACCAAGGGTGACTCTAGAATGTTTGTACGATATGGGTATCAAACGAAAGGTGTTACTGAGCATTTTAAGAGGGAGTGGGCATTTATAGGTGGACGCCTTTTCGAGATATCGCCATTAGGGTGGGCCAGGGTGACTCTAGAATGTGTTTGTACGATGTGGGTATCAAATTAAAGGTGGTAATGAGTATTTTAAAAGGGAGTAATCCTTAGTTCTATAGGTGGGCGCCTTTTCGAGATATCGCCATAAAGGTGGACCAAGGGTGACTCTAGAATGTTTGTACGATATGGGTATCAAACGAAAGGTGTTACTGAGCATTTTAAGAGGGAGTGGGAATTAGGTCTATAGGTGGACACCTTTTCGAGATATCGCCATTAGAGTGGGCCACTCTAGAATGTTTGTACGATATGGGTATCAAACGAAAGACGTTACTGAGCATTTTAGGAGGGAGTGGGCATTAGGTCTATAGGTGGACGCCTTTTCGAGATATCGCCATTAGGGTGGGCCAGGGGTGACTCTAGAATGTTTGTACGATATGGGTATCAAACGAAAGGTGTTACTGAGCATTTTAAGAGGGAGTGGGCATTAGGTCTATAGGTGGACGCCTTTTTGAGATATCGCCATTAGGGTGGGCCAGGGGTGACTCTAGAATGTTTGTACGATATGGGTAAATAACGAAAGGTGTTACTGAGCATTTTAAGAGGGAGTGGGCATTAGGTCTATAGGTGGACGCCTTTTCGAGATATCGCCATTAGGGTGGGCCAGGGGTGACTCTAGAATGTGTTTGTACGATATGGATATCAAATTAAAGGTATTAGTGAAGGTTTTAAAAGCGAGTGGCCCTTAGATGTGCATGTGAAGGCGTTTTCGCGATATCAGCCAAAATGTGGACCAGGTGATCCAGAAAATCATCTGTCGGGTACTGCTAATTTATATATATATATGCAATACCACTAACAGTATTCCTGCCAAGATTCCAGACGCTGTTGATTTCGCCTTGTAGAACTTTTTCATTTTCTTCTATTTAATAAGGTAGGTGTCACACCCATTTTACAAAGTTTTTTCCAAAGTTATATTTTGCGTCAATAAATCAATCCAATTACCATGTTTCATCCCTTTTTTCGTATTTGGTATAGAATTATGGCATTTTTTTCATTTTTCGTAATTTTCGATATCGATAAAGTAGGCGTGGTTATGGTCGGATTTCGGCCATTTTTTATGCCAAGATAAAGTGAGTTCAGATAAGTACGTGGACTAAGTTTAGTAAAGATATATCGGTTTTTGCTCAAGTTATTGTGTTAACGGCCGAGCGGAAGGCCAGATGGTGGACTGTGTATAAAAACTGGGCGTGGCTTTCACCGATTTCGCCCATTTTCACAGAAAACAGTTACCGTCATAGAATCTATGCCCCTACCAAATTTAAGAAGGATTGGTAAATTTTTGTTCGACTTATGGCATTAAAAGTATTCTAGACAAACTAAATGAAAATGGGCGGAGCCACACCCATTTTGAAATTTTCTTTTATTTTTGTATTTTGTTGCACCATATCATTACTGGAGTTGAATTTTGACTTAATTTACTTATATACAGTAAAGATATTAAATTTTTTGTTAAAATTTGAATTTAAAAATTTTTTTTTTTAAAAAGTGGGCGTGTTCTTCATCCAATTTTGCTAATTTTTATTTAGCGCATATATAGTAATAGTAGTAACGTTCGTGCCAAATTTCATCATGATATCTTCAACGACTGCCAAATTACAGCTTGCCCAACTTTTAAATTACCTTCTTGTAAAAGTGGGCGGTGCCACGCCCATTGTCCAAAATCTGACTAATTTTCTATTCTGCGTCATAACGTCAACCCATCTAACAAGTTTCATCGCTTTATCCGCCTTTGGCAATGAATTATCGCATTTTTTCGGTTTTTCGAAATTTTCGATATCGAAAAAATGGGCGTGGTTATAGTCCGATATCGTTCATTTTAAACAGCGATCTGAGATGAGTGCCCAGGAATCTACACACCAACTTTCATCAAGATACCTCAAAATTTACTCAAGTTATTGTGTTAACGGGCAGACGGACGGACGGACGGACATGGCTCAATCAAATTTTTTTTCGATACTGATGATTTTGATATATGGAAGTCTATATCTATCTCGATTCCTTCATATCTGTACAACCAACCGTTATCCAATCAAAGTTAATATACTCTGTGAGCTCTGCTCAACTGAGTATAAAAACAATATATGTTTTTGCTATGATATAACTGGACTTTTTGGAAAGCTTGGCCAAACATATGACGCAAGTGAATGGAGATTATTTATTGATAGTAACAAAGAAAGGCTTAAAGCAGTTTTATTACATAATGGCAATCAGAAGCCATCAATACCCATCGCTCACGCCATAAATATGAAGTAGACTTATGAAACCATGTCCAAACTTTCAAAATATATTCATTATGAAAAACACGATTGGAAAATATGTTGTGACTTGAAAGTGGTAGCTTTACTAACTGGACTACAAGGTGGTTACACAAAAAATTGTTGCTTTCTTTGCCTTTGGGATAGCCGAGATCGAAGCGCACATATATAAGGAAGGACTGGCCAGCAAGAACCAATCACGAAGTAGGCACACATAATATAAAATATGCTGCTCCAATAAAAAAGGAGAATGTGATTTTTCCGCCATTACACATCAAGCTTGGATTAGTCAAGAATTTTGTTAAGGCGCTAAACAAAAATTAAAAAGCATTCGATTATATTCAAACAATATTTCCAAAATTATCCGCTTCAAAAATTTCTGAAGGTGTTTTTGTTGGTCCACAAATCTGAAAACTACTACAGAGCTCAACATTCGAGACTTTACTATCACCCGATGAAAAGGCTGCTTGGAACTCATTTAGGCTGATTGTTTCAAACTTTTTAGGAAATAATCGGGTCCAAATTATAAGGAAATTATTTCTGATTTACTAACCAACTATTCGAAAATCGGTAAGTAGGAATATGATATGATTTTTGTATATTCATCATAATTGTAACCTCTAAATTACATATACATATAATTTCAGGTGCAAACATGTCTCCAAAAATGCATTTCTTACACTCCCATTTGGATTTTTTCCCTTCAAATCTTGGTGATGTCAGTGACGAGCATGGAGAACGATTTCACCAACAACTTAAGTCAATGGAGGAGCGTTATCAAGGATTCCTGAACGAAAATATGATGGGGGATTATAATTGGTTTCTTATACGAGAATCAAATTCAGAAAATTACAGTAGACAAACAAAAAGCCGAAACTATTTTTAAATATTTCAAGTACTAAATTTTGTAGAATTTCTTTAATAAAGGTATCTTAAATAGCTAAATAAACAAAAATATTAAAAATACGTATTTTCCCTTTATTCACTTAATTGTTAATAATATTACCGTTTATCCATGGATTTTCATGAAGTAAAGCTTGCCTTATTTGGAATGTTCACAGTTTTACGATCATCTAATAAAAGTTGTAAGTTTTTTTGTCTCTTTCGATTCTTTACGAATTAAAAAAGAAAAAAATGGAAATTTTTAATATAAAAAATCGATTTTTTATAATTCGATGCAAATAACTCTGAAACCAATAAGTATTTAAAAAAATGATATTTAAACAATTTTAAGGTAATTTCATTTGCTATTATACGCTGGTTTCTCCAACAAAATCAGACAACCTGTTCCAGAGATATGATAAAATCAATGGATCTCCCTTTTCAAAAAAGGGAAATTTTAGAAAACAAAAAAAAAAAAACAAAAACATATCCATGGAATTTTATATTTCGACCATTTTTATAATTAGGGGAATATAGCAAATAAAAAAAAATAGTGGTGATCCAGGGTAATGCAAAAAGTTTAGTTTTGTAGAGCAGTGAAATTTATTATTTTCTGAATATTCCAAACAATTAAAAGTAATAACATCAATGCAAGCAAATAGCAATACGTAAATACAAATAAACTATCTGAGTGCAATATTATCTAAATGTGTTTGTATTAATCAATTGGTAATTTAACTACACTGAAATAAGGAATAAGAAACAAACAATCTAAAAATACTTGAAAGAACCGAGATATACATACATAAATAAGTACGTTGTTGTGGATGAGAGCAACAGCTGTTATAGGAAAATCCGAAGCGATATTTTTGAATCTGTACAAACAAATAGTAGGATATATTTAAATTTATTTGTATGTATGTGTGTCTATACTAGGGGGGAAACCACTTGAAATTAACCAAAACCAAGAACATGTTTCGATGTATGTAAGTACAAATAGCATATGATTTGTATGCGAAAAGCAATTATACCAAATAAACAACTTACAATGTTAACTAGTGGCATGTGGCAATGTTGCATGAAATGACGTTCTGCTTCGTAAATATGTATTGATAGTTAAATCTGCTTGCAAACACTTTGGTGATTAACGAAAATTTGGAATTTTTTTTGGAAAGATAAAAACAAAACAAGAGCCACTGCACTTCTTTTATGGAATTATTGTAAAACGACTAGCAGCTTCCAACACAGAATAAACTAGATAAAGTCTTATGGCTTACGTGGGACCTCTTAAGTATGGCTTAACCCTACGAGAGGTATACGCCGCCGATAAACGCCGCCGCCGATTTTCATCGTTTTTCGCACGCCGCCGCCGAGTGTCAAAAATATCGGAGGAACGCAACAAATTAAATGGGTTTACACTGAAATGACAGCCCTTTGTTCCGAGTCGCTCCGGTACATAGAACCGGCTGCCTTGGGAAGCGTACATGTTTCATTTGGTCCTCAAGATATTAAAATGCAAGTTATCCAAAACAAGTGCAGATTTTTTTCAAAAATTATATATCTCGATTGCCAAAAGAATAAGCAAAATCGGTGATGCAAAGTTCGTTTGTAGGTTCCAGGAGTTTAAATAATCCCTTGAAATGAAAAATCACTTTCTTTTATATTCAAACCTCTGCTGTTTATTCGTGTAACTATAAAATAAAATCTGAAATGGTAGTTTTGATTTTCGCACTTCATCATTCCAAATCCAAGTCTCACGGTAAAGAAAAAACTTTTCCAAGATTATGCTTCTACCCTAACGTAATGGACAATCGAACTAATTGGAAAACTGAAGCTACGCGGTTATCCATAATGAACTTTTATATCGTAAGGCCGGAAAACAACAGTTTTCACCGATCATATAACCTTAACATATTTCAACTCAAAATCGGTCGACTTTCGTTTTAAAATATTGTTTTGGTTCAACGAAGTCTATTGAAATCAATGTTTTGAACACAATGTTTGTTTAAGAGTTGGATCTTATCTATTTTTCATACCCCAAAATGATAATGGTAAATAAAATAGCTTTCAAAGATACTAACAGGTTCTGGGACGAGGACTGCAACTGCGACTGGGGAACTAGAGAGAAGTAAAAACGAGGGAATGAGAGAGAGACTGAGAAAGAGATAGAGTTAGGTGAAGATAGAGGCCATTGTGAAATCATACAAATGGCGAATGTTTGATAAAAACGTTCACAATATTAAACAGCCTCAATCACCTGTTTAATCGCTGTTCGATTACTTAAATCATTTAGGTTAGGTTAGGTTGGGTGGTAGTTTCCCTGATAGGTGAAGCTCACTTGGACAACATGAAGGTCCGTTGTGAAACCACAAATAATAAACTAAAATAACGGTGACGTAGATATAACTACTTAGAAAATCGTTGGGTAGCAACGATAAAGTTCCGAATGATCCCGATCTCAACCTTGGAAAGCTCCTCGGGAGATCCAAGTGAGTCGCGACCGAAATACTTTCGCCTAGTTCCGGCAAAAGCTGGGCAATCAAGTATAAAGTTGGTGATTCCACCTCATCATCCTCCATACAGCTGCAGCAGGATGGAGTTTCCAATATATTGAGACGTACCGCATGGATATCCATGGGACAGTACCCTGTCAAAACCCCAATGACCATTGATAGGTGAGCCTTATTGAACCCAATTATTTCAGCAGATCTCAGAAAGATCTTGTTACCCTGCAAGACGTAGTGTCCGCCCAACGTTTGCTGAGCTGACTCGAGGCCCAGCTATGGAAGAGCAATCCACAGGTGGCAAGCGGAATCCCGAAATCCCTACAACCATCTTCATCCGGTTCAGTTGTACCTATTCGGGCTAAGAGATCCGCTTGACACTTACCCGGAATATCAATATGGCCCGGGACCCAGATAATCTTAATTGTGAAATAATTCGATGCAATCGCAAGTAAGGTCAGGCACTCCCAGACCACCCTCGATCGCACTGTAGTTGAGCTCAAGGCTTTTATAGCCGCTTGGTTATCAGAGTAGATGTTAAATTCCTAACCATAGTAGCGCTGGATAGCATTTCATCCACCGCATCCTTAATCGGAGCAACTTCCACTTGGAATACACTGCAGTGATCAGCCAACTTAAACTTGCGGCTTACATTGAGCTCTTGACAAAAGACCCCCCCCCCCCCCCCCCGCCAACCTTTGCTTGCAACTTCGACCCATCCGCGAACAAGTTAACCGGTCCCATGTCCCAGATAATTTCTCTTCCCCACTCCTCCCTCGGGGGAATGACTGGGGTGGAGGTTGCATAGGGAGCGGCTATCGGCATGCAATAGTCCGTCCTGTCCGGGATAAAGTCGAAACTAGTAAGAAGGCTAGAGTGTCCGAAATCAGAAAGCATATAACCCATATCACGAAGCCTGACCAACGAAGGGCCGCGGCTGCCTTTCCCGCAATATCTACTGGATGTATATTCAACATGACATTCAGTGCCAAGGTAGGTGTTGTTCTCAGAGCGCCACTGATACCAATAAGCGCCGTCCGTTGCTTCCACCAGACCAGCACCCCATAGAGCAGAATGGGTTTGACCGCCATCTCATAAGGCCAGTGTACTACTCCTAGGGAGAGCCCCCATCTCTTTCCGATAGCCCCCCCCCCCCCTCAGCAGTACAAGGCAACCGCGGCCTTCCTGGCCCTATCTTCCACATTGGGCCTCCAGGACAGCTTCTTGTCCAGAACAATCCCCAAATATTTAACCCTGTCAGTAAGTACCAACGGTACCCCTCCAATCGAAGGAGTTCTGAAGTCGGGTATCTTATATCTCCTTGTAAAAAGAACCAATTCTGTTTTTCCGGGTTGACCGCCAATCCACATGATTCAGCCACAGTATCCAGGTAGCCCTGCAGAACATCGCGCAGGGTGCCCAGAAATTTGCCTCTGACTAGGATAGTGAGGTCATCTGCATAGGCAACAACCCGACAACCATTGTCTTCCAGCTCCACAAGATGCTCGTTGACTACCACAACACAGAGCAGAGAGATAGGACACCTCCCTGTGGCGTGCCCCTGCATACCTTGCTCTTAATTATGGCCCCTCCCGACTCCGCTGCGACAATTCTGCCGCATAGAAGTTTGCTAATAGAATCAAGCAGAGCCTCTACGACTCCTAAACCCACCAGAGCTCTTTCGATTGCCCCCGGTAAGACATTGTTAAAAGCCCCCTCAATGTCCAGAAAGGCACCCAGAGCATACTCTTTGTGTTTTAGTGACCCCTATATTTGCTTTACAATCGAATGGAAAGCCGTTTCCGTCGATCTGCCCTTGCAGTACGCATACTGCGAAGCCGACAGTAACCCCACAAGGTATCCTTTCCCGTAGGTACAGGGCAATCAACCACTCAAACGTCTTAAGAAGAAACGACGAGTGACTGATTGGCCTGAAATCATTAGGTGATACATAAGAGCTCCTGCCGGTCTTCAAAATGAAGATGGCCCTAACTGTGTGCCACAACTTGAGGATATAGTTAAGCCTGAGGCAGTTAGTGTAGATGATGGCCAACCAGCGGCAGGAAATCCCTAAAGACTTTTGAAGTTGCGCAGGAAGGATGCCATCCGGGCCGGGTGACTTTTAGGGTTTGAACGAACTTATAGCCCAGGATATTTGACTTTCCCGTAGTGGAATGGCAGGCATTTCTGCATGGCCAGCAACCGCCGACCATGCAAGCGAAGATCCCTGCGCAACTGGGACATCGGGAAAATGATTGTCCAGTAAAAGTTTTAGGGACTCCTCGCTACTCATCGACCAGTCCCCACCATCATATCTCAGATACCCCCGAGGGGCGGGATTCCTAGAGAGTATTTTTTCTACGCCTCGCGAGTTCATTGCAGCCTTCTACGTTTTCGAAGAAGCTTCGCCAGGAATCTCGCTTGGCTATCTTTATTTCATATTTATAAATCCCCAGACTCACCTTATAGAGCTCCCAGTCCGAGGGTAATTCACTCCTCCTGGCTCTATTAAAGGGCCACCTACTGGACGCTCTTAGGTCGTCAAGAGAATCAGACCACCAGGGCGGTTTGCCCTTCCCCCTGTACGTTTTCAATGAGCAGGACAGTTGAAAGGCGCTATTGCTTGCCGATGTGAAGTTTTCCCACAGACCGTCTATCTCAGATTCGGACAGGTCCGAACTAACGATAGGCGACTCAGGCAATAGCTCTCCCAACTTCCTACAATACAAGTCCCAGTTGGTACTTTTAGGGTTCCTAAAAGATATTTTACGGGGCCGTTCTTCGTTCACCGAGAACTGAATATATTGGTGATCAGAGGAGTGCTCGTTGAGAACCCTCCAGCCAGATATCCGATCTTCCAGTTCTCTGTTACCCAGGGTGAGGTCCAGGACCCCCTCCATTACCGCAGTAATAAAAGTCGGGTCATTCCCCCTATTACATATACAAAGTCCCTCATCCACAATAAAAGTAAATAAAGACTCACCTCTGGTGTTCGTATCCGAGCTACCCCATATGCTATGGTGTGCATTAGCATCGGCACCTATGATTACGCCAATGTCTCTCCGCCTTGCTTCAGCGGTGATTTCGCCCAGTATCACAAGTGTTGGTCCCGTTACGTCCCCATGGGGCATATACGCTGAGACCACCCACAATTCGTTACTGCCTCTATCGAGGCAGACTGTGGTTACGTCAGCATTGCTGAAGTTAGAGAGAATAAAAGCTTTAAATTCCTTTTTAATAAGCCCACGGGATCTAGGCCTACCTGCCTCCCCATGCGCCAAGGTGTTGAATTTTCCCGTCCTTAATCCAGAAATTTTTCCGCCGTTACTACTCAGCCACGGCTCCTGGACAAGGACTATATCCACTCCGCCTTTTTCAAGACAGAGCAACAAGTTTGCGGAAGCCGCCTTAGAATGCTGAAGATTGATTTGACGGATTTCCATCAACACCACTCTTCTTCTCCTGCACCCCATCCTTGCCGGATTCGCCCTCGGAGACTAGGAGATCCTCCCCCCCCCCTTCCCCCAAACAGACGATTTACACTAATGACGGATCCCGCCATCGATGATTCTCCCTCGGAGGCTAGGAGCTCCTCCCCTGCCCTATCAGCCAGATGGCTAGCACTGATGACAGTTCCCGCTATTGACGGGACGTCAACAGTGCTTTCGCTGTCAAAATTAGCGGGGTCAGCATGGGTACTGGCTCCGCTGCGGATGCCTCCACCACCCGAACAGTCTCTGGGGCAGAGAACCATCTCCCCTGGAATCGGCGTGATAGATTCTGAGAACCACACGCTCGAGACCATAGGAGATGACCCACCTCGTGTCAGATAGAGGACCGGTGGACTCTGCGTTTAGCAGAATCAGCACTTGCCGACGTGGCCCAACAGCCTCCTCTACTCTGAGGACCCTCCAGTTATGCGTCGGAAGGTTCGGGTTGCAATAACGCATTAACTGCAGTATTTTCTCCGGCTGAGAGGGCCCGGCAGGCAACCACACTCGAGCCCTCGGTCGAAGGGGGAGATCCTTCCGTTCCACGGCCTCGAGTCTAGCTCCCCTCCAGACCTCCCCAACCAAAGAAATTAATTTCCTAAAGATACAGGCCGACCGCTCGACAGCACAAGTAATCAGTCTAAATCCATGATACCACCCCGAGTATTCGAAGCATGGCCGCGGACGTGGGCTCTCCATAACAGCGGTCATATAGGCCGCTGATGTGGCGCTGGTGACCCACGGCCACTCCTCTCGGGAGATGGGACCATCCTCCCTACTCCCATCCAGGACCCCGAGGGTGATGGAGCCCGCTCGTTTAGCGATTTCGCTAAACGCAATTGCGTCCCCACCTCCTCGGTCCTTTTTTGTCGTTCAGGCATTCCGCTCATCCGACCTTTGCCGCTTCCTAGCCCCCAAACCCTGCTGCTCAAATCTCTAATTCTATTATTCTTCATATTTCTTTTCCAAAATCTATTTTTTCTTAATTTACTTAACTCTGTTTTGTAGTTAGGCTTAGTGATTCGTTTTAGTCAGCAAGAACCATTGCTGTTTTTAACTTTTCGAAAAAAAATTAATTGAAAAAAAAAGTTAGGGCAGAACAGCGTATTTGGGGTCTGCTCGTTGGGCATATATATGTACATCAACTCATCAAATGCCAGCTTGCAAATTCTACTGCACAAAACATAACAATCTTTTGTAGTATTTTGTCCCTATGTAACACATTAAATAACAAAAACTAGACAAACAACCGACATATTTACCAACTTAAGTTAAGTGTTTTTTAAAATAAACACACATTCGGTAGCTATTTTGTGCTAATTCTGATTAAATAACCGATGAATCCCAGAAAGCACAGGGTTGCAACCTCAAACTTGTTACTCTGCGATTTTCTATTTTGTTTTCTTATTTTCTCTAATAAAATTAAGAGATATTAAAAATATATTATTACAAAAAATGTCTATCTTATGCCAAATAAAGACAAGTAAGGGTATTTAAGTTCGGGTGTAACCGAAAATTATATACTCAGAGTGAGTTTTAATTTTACAGTTCATTTCGAATAAATTTCATTTCTAGTACTACTAAGGCATATTTTAAACACAAACTATTCCCGAAAAAGTAAAGGAATTCCTCCGTCCATGTTTCTGTGATTACGATAACTTGAATAAATATTGAGATATATTATTGAGAATTGGTATATTGGTCCCTTGGTTCTCATCTAATACACCTTGGATATTGATATTTGATCTAGCCCATTTTTATTTGAAATATTTCTTCTTATAAGCCTAACTTGTTTATCGAATTTCGTTACGAGGAATTTACTTTTTTTAGGCTCTAGAAATGCTTGATCGAAATACATAGGGGCGGGGCACAGCCCATTTATAAAACATTTCTTCCAATTTCCTCTTACAATAAAACTTGGCAAGTGAAATATCATTGATACAAAACTATTTTTCGCTAAGATATTTTGGGCTATGGCCCTTTCAAAAATCTTTTTTATAAAAGGGGGCGTGGTCTTTAACCGATTTCGATAATTTTTCCTCTAAACATTCCTTATAGAAAAGGCAACCACTCTTGCAAATTTAGTTATGATAGGTTTAACGGTTTTTGATTTATGATTAATAGTATTTGTAAAATTGATTTTATCACAAGTGGGAGGTGCCACGCCCATTTTTTTTAATTTTGATCAAGATTCTCAATATCAGTCCACATATAAAATTGTATTATTTACTAAGTAATCAAGTTTTTTGTGTTTTCCAAAATGTTACATATATAAAAAGTGGGTGTGGTTATCATTTCAATAGCGATGGGGCATGAGTGGAACTAATGTACCCAATTTCAGTAAGATATCTCAATATTTACTCAAGTTATCGGGGTCACAGACAGACGGATGGATGGACGGACTGACATGGCTAAATCAATTCCTTTTTTCATCCTGAGCATTTTGATATATGGAAGTCTATTCTTATCTCGTTTCGTTTATACCCTTACGATTAACCGTTATGTTACAAAAGTTAATATACTCCGTGTGCAAAGCACGCCGAGTACAAAAACTAATACCGACCAATGTGCAATGCTGAAGAATGTCGACCCCATGTCTGGACCAGCAAATAGAAAAAATGCGTGTACACTAAACAGATAGTGTCATTTGAAACTTTTGAGTTTAATGTTATTAAAACCGCTTATCAATATGTTTTTAGTCATCGTACAAAAGTACTTAATCAAAAAACACTTTTTACTTCAAAGAAAATGTCCGAAAAGTGCTAAAATGTAAAATGATAGGATGTATGTATGTTTGTATGTTCAAGCATCTACCACCCAAAAGATGACTTGACAAAAATGCTATTTTTTTCACATTTTAAATTTTCTCACCCACTTTTTGTTTAAAAATGTTTCGCTCCAAATTGAATGTTTTGCTTTTCACGCCCAACATTCACTTGTCTGCTTGTGCGAACAAATAGTGTGTAAATATGTATGTATGTATGTACACATGGATGTAGTATATTATGTTTTTTAATGTGCATAAGTAAAATTTTATGTATAAATTCATTTGTTTGTAGATATGTTAAGTTGTAAAAAATCTTGTAAATAATTGTTGGTTACATCTTCCTTTTGTTGTGGTTTTGTGTTGGTCTGCTTTCTGACAGCTTGGAAATTTATTTTCGCCGATTTGCTTTTGTGGAATGTTGTCATCTGTTTAGTGCTTTGTCATTTTTTGTTTACGATATTTCTTCTTGTTGTTCTTATTGCGTTGTTTTGCTTGTTTAAGTTTTTGTGTTTTTTATTGGATGATTAGCCGCAGCTTTCGAAAGTTAATATGTTTTTAAACATTTTGTTTTTTTTTATGTTGCATATGGATTTATGCATGTTTGTATGCATTTATTTATTTGTCTACGGATGTGTGTGTAGACGACACTTGTTGCCACAAAAATGTCAAATATATCATTACGCTAATGGGTGGGTTGCTCTGGGTCGAGCTAAATGTGTATATATGTAAACACTTATGTATATGCAAAATGTGCATTCAGAAAAAAAACTCGTATCTAAAATGGAAAATAATTCCTACAAAATTGTTCTTTAAATTATGGAAAATTTCGAAGTGATGAGTAAGAATTTCTTATTTTTTTATAAAACTTTTCATTGATTTGGTGAAAAATTTTTCTAATTTTTTTTTTTTCAATAATTACTTGATTGAATATTTTTCACAATATACACATGTACACTTACGGTAAAAAAAAGGCCGAGGAAACTGTTTTCGCTGCGTAACGAAACTTTTTAGTTATTGTGGTTAATATCGATTATTCCTTAACTAATTTCGGAGAATCCTTCACTGTTGCCTTAAAGCAGTTTTGACTCAATCGTACTGATTTTTGGGACTTACTACGTATCGCGAACCTTGACTGAATAAAACTTATTTTGCACTCTTAAGAGAATATGAATCATGGCCAATCCCTGTCCAATTTATGTTTTTGTAATACAAGTTAGCGTGCGGGATCGCCTTTTTGTGGTGAAAAGTGGATTTTTTTTAGCCATCGGTCATCAAATTATTTTTTCTCAAGAGACACTGTGCCGTTGCTATTGTAGTTTTCATGTTTATATTATCCTTCAATTCCGCGGAAGCTTCTGGAGCAGTTTTAAATGTATTCAGAAGAGCCATGATGACGATATTTCTATTAAAACGTACATTGGCCTTTCGTGGTCGCTCACTTCGAAAATGAAATAATAAAATCACCTATTTAATATATTTCGTCCGTAATCTTTTTAAGCATAATTCATTGTAATGTACTCCGCTTACTATTTCCATATTTTGCGTGATTTGTCCTTCGTTAACAATTATATTAATTTTTTTCTTCAAGGATACAACTATTACTTTTATGAAACATTGTTGCTTTACGTAAACTGCTAGGAACTTTTTAGCTTTTCGCCTTAAGATACCGCCTAATTAGTTAAGGAATTGCCGATGTTAATCACAATAACTAAAAAAGTTTCGTTACGTAGCTGTAAGGACCGGAGAAACGATGTAATAGGGAACACATTGTCGTCGGTTTTTTTTGTATGACCGTAAGGATACGAATTAGCTTAGTGAATGAGAGTACCCGACTGTAAAGTTGCTGACCTCAACTAGAAATCCACTGCCGTGGCAGTTACACAATTAAATTTTTTAATTTTTTTTAACCATTTACACAACTTTATAGAAAATTATTGCTATAACAAAGGAAAAAAAACAATTTAGTTTTTGAGAAAGTTACTTGTCTAGACTAAGGGAATAGCTATGGCGAAAATCAATCGCATTTTGTCTTCGTTTTCAAGAGTTTTTAGTGTGGTATGTTAGGTTAATATCTAGAATTTAATATCTATGCATATTCGAAGCTACTTCCTCTTCATTACACCGGATCTCGTAACCTCTTGTGTTGTGAGGAGCATATTCTATTGCTCCATCTCATTTCAACTTATTAGCTTTTACGAGGCTTTTATAATTAATAGGTCGCAGTACTCGTTTTATTTTCTCTTCACGCTGTGAATAGGTGAGAATATGAATATCTATGAATTTGGCAAGTCGGCTACTGCGACTGTACCTACGTGGCTTCACCTATTTGCTAAAAGCCTGAAATCATCAGAAGCCTATACGAGAGCGTTGTCAAGTTCAAGCAAAGCATTGGAATGTATGAAAATTCTCTCAAATTTGAATAGTTTTTCGGTTCGTTCAACAAAGCTTTTTTATTTTTGTTATAAAAGACTGCGAAAAAGTTTTATGCATTCAAAGCTTCAAAGTTCCATCGTAACGGGTAGGACATTTGTACGCAATATTTCATCATTGTTGAAGCAGTCTGATAAACCCAGCTGAATATTTCATTGAAATGTAGATTGAGACACTTAACATGGAATCAGTACTGTTATGTAAAGAACCTCACAATATCTTATTATATGTATATGCAAATTATAATACGTTTTATAATTGTGACGGTTGGGACAATAAAAATACACTAACCATAAGTGAAGTCATAAATTATAAAAACTCTGCAAATATATTTTTGTTTTTTCTCTAATATTAATAACAAAAACAATTGTATAAATCAATAAGGGCATTTCTCGCTAATTAAATACAGATGATTATATGGAAGTTGTTCGTTTTGTCGATTAATTGGGGAATCTAATAACATTAAATAAAATAAGTAATCGTTCTTAAGCACTTCCCGGCGGCCACCGTCGTGTGATGGTAGCGTGCTCCGCCTACCACACCGACGATCCTGGGTACACGCCACGGGCAAAGCAGCATCAAAATTTTAGAAACAAGGTTTTTCAATTAGAAGACATTTTTTCTAAGCGGGGTCGCCTCTCGCCAGTGTTTGGCAAGCACTCCGAGTGTATTTCTGCCATGAAGAGCTCTCAGTAAAAACTCATCTGTCTTGCAGATGCCGTTCGGAGTCGGCATAAAACGAGAAGGCCCCGTCCCGCCAAAAGTTAAAAAGGAAGTGAAGCTCGGCCTAAAATATCTCTTATGGGTCTGTAGCCTTTGGGTACATATGACTGACATTCCACGTCATTGTTAGATATATGACACGAGCCGTTCGCAAAGAGTGGAGTACATGATTCAGTGTTCAATGCATCCGCCGATTCTTCAATTTAATTTTCTATAAAATTATGTTTTGCTATTATATTTTTTCTAACCAAAACTATGATTTTGAGCATGTTTGAAACATGATGTAATAATAAAGGTGATTTCAACAACATAACCTCACTTTTTCGGCAGCTCTAATTGCCAGTATTTACTTGTACTACAAAAGTAATAAATTTTGATTTTTGAATTTCGTCCAAGTTTCCTCAAAAAAAAAAAAGGTTCCTCCTAAATTTTACCTATAAACTTTTGGGGAATACATAGTTACGTTAATCTTTATGTCTAAAAAATTTTGGTAGCGGCTTACATATGTAGTTATTGCATTCCTAAACGTATAGTAAAATCTACTCGGACCGTAGTAGAATTCAAAGGCAGTTATGTACGATAGACAACCCTTTAAATTATGCATGCCAAATTTGTCAGAATAAGGGAAAACGTCAGCGGGATGAGAGCACCTGAATATTCATTTCATCATGGTTTGAAAGAAAAGAAAATATTCTTATACGTCAGCCTAATGTACGCACCTACATATATACTTAAATACATTTATAATATTAACGTATACATAACTGTTAATTGACAAGAAGAAAAGTGCAAAGGGGTGGGCCTATACAAAGGGAGTAGGTGAGGACCTAAACATAATCATAACTAAGCATAATATATTCAAAACCCCTTTTTCACATTCTTATTTATTGTTTTAATGTCCGTATAAACAAGTTTTTTATTATGTGCTTTTTTTTTGATATTAATAAACGCATGCAAAATCATTGTTATAGTATAACATCAATCAACCGTACAAACTACTAACAAACCAATTAGAAAATATTGAGCCCATGGAAGGTAAAAAAACAAAGTGGAAGATGCATAACATCACAAAATGTATGTAGGTATGTAAGTACTTGGTATAAGTAAACATCTATTCATGTACACATCTGCACAGTGTTACATACATATATACATAGGTATATATGTTTGTATGTAGATGCCGTCACCGCCTTTTTGCCTGCCTTGCGATAGTAACTAATTAAATGCCAAGATACCAACTTGTTAGCAGATGAAATATTTATGCAACAAAAAAACCAGCTGACCGACGTGAGCTGAGCTGTGGCAACTCCATCATCAATCGATGCAATATTTTCCTCATTTCATATGCCAAGCTACATAAATATCGTATAGTATGTTTTGATATATGCATGTATATATGTATGCGATTTTATAAGGTTGTTAAAAGTTACTCACAGCGTTTGTGAATGTATCTCATAGTATGGCTACAATTTCAGAGAACAATTGCATAAATTGAGGGAGGTAATTAAACAACTCAGACTCTCACCGTACTGTTGCTTTCCAAACCGGTTATATCAGTACCTGAGTGGAAGTCCAATGAGTGAAAGACTTGTAGAGCCAAGGTAAAATCAGAGAAATTTTATGTGAGAACTTACACACATGTATGTATGTTAAAAACTCATTCTCAATTTCTATGTACACATTTGAGTGGTAGAGAAATCTTATTTTGAGAACTAGCGAAAATATCAGAGCTGAGAGATAACTGAGTAGGTAGATCCCTAAAGTCGAAGATAAAATGAGTGAATTCAAAAATTATAAATTTTTCTGAGAAGTATTGCAGTAAAATTTATCTCAAAGCAAATAAGTAGTTTTGAATGAGCAGAGAACTTATACCAGATAAATTGTTTGCTGATTATCTGAGTGGTATTGCAGAATAAAAACTCGTAAGAAGCACAAAAGTATGTTAGTGAATATTTTAAATGAGTGTCTTTTTTGTCGGGTAAGTGGGGATACAGCAAGTTGAGAAGTAATGTAGGGAAATAATAAAAAAAAATTAATACAAAGTATCTCAGCTTTCATTTCGAGTATATGAGTTATAAAACTATATCGTCGACGCCGCGGTAAAAGCTGCCAATTCTAACCAAAAAAATTTACAGTAGAACAATGAAAACGTTAAATTTTCAAAAGTATCGAAAATGTATGGAGCCAGCAGGTTTTGTTTTAGTACTACTTAGCTGTTCTGGACATATTTTTTGCTTTTCTGGAAATTAAACACAAACTTTTCTTTAACAACCATTAACGGAAACCGTCTCCCATTCCAACAGTATCATAAAATCGTTTTGAGTGAAAAGTGGAGTTAGCAGCGGCGTCGACGATATGTGGACTGTGAAAGATAATTTATCTTCGAGATACATCACTCACAAAATGAATGAGTGGTCCTATATGGAATTGAGTGATAAATTCTTGAAAAGTCGCTTACGTTCTCTGAGTTTTAATAATGAGAGTAGTCGTATTTTCGTATGAGTTCGCGTATTTTCGAGAGCACTTTAAGAGTTACAAATTTGAGTGCGACAAGTTTGAAAAGAGATTGAGATTAAAAGTATCTTAGATATGATTTTGAATATGAGAACTGTAGATATGTAAACAAAAATATTTTATCTAGTTAGATACATAACATTTACGAGTATATTGAGTACTATTTTCTTGATGAACACCCTCGGAGAGTGAAGCGTAATTGAGTTAGAAGATATTCTTTAGCTGAGTAAAGATTAAACACGATCAGATAAATTATTTCTGAGCAATGCATTTATATATTCAGTAAGAAGTGGGCTACATGATATATGGGAAAGCGGATTATGAAGTAGATTAGTTAAAAAAGAAGCATTCTAATTGTATATCTGACACGAAAAGCTATAAAAATGCATTTGCCTCAGCAGTTGGCATTCGGAGCTGATATAGAAACTGCAGGTCGTGGCAGCCGAGCCTAAAGCGCCAAATACACGACAGGAACGTTTCCGCGAACATTCCGCAATCTTGTTCGCAACTTTTGCCATACACCATACGAACTTTTGGCCGACATTAGTTCTCTTTCAGACAGCGATGAATACGGACAACAATTGTGCTGCAGCAATATTGCTCGCTGTGGCAATTAAGCGTAAAAAAAAGAGAGAAGATCGCAAAAAAAGAATTTGGTGCAAAGAATGGTTTAAAAAACGAGCAGTTCTTGGACAAAGTGAGCTTATTAAAGAACTGGAATTCACGTCACAAAATGATTTTAAAAATTACGTTCGTATGAGTAAGGCAACATTTGACCAACTTTTACAAAAAATTTTGCCACTCATAACGAAACGGGATACAATAATGAGAGAAGCGATTCCCCCTCATCACCACCTTGCTTTAACTTTGCGCTTTCTAGCTAGTGGCAATAGCTTTGAAGACTTATAATTTTTGACAGCAATTGCGTAGCTGACGATGCTTTTCCCCTGTTAGAAAATATCATGAAGCCATTTAGCCACAACACACTCAAGGAAGAAGAAATAATTTTTAACTACAGGCTTTCTCGGGCGAGAAGAATTGTTGAAAACTGTTTTGGCATTTTAGCATCAAGATTTAGAATTCTCCTACAAACTATTAATTTATCACCAGAAAGTCACGAAAATTGTGTTAACCTGTTGCTACTTGCATAACTTTTTACGGAGGCAAAATGAGGAGACGTATTTTGAAGGTGGATTCGATGTTGAAGGAACAGATCCCGGAGCGATAGAATACGCCGATTGGCATAATGACAATGGACTTACAGCTCTTCAAGCTTCAAGTGCAAAGAATGCATCCAATTTAGCAAAAACTACTCGAGAAAAATATTGCAATTATTTTAATACAGTGGGAGCAGTTCCGTGGCAGAACAATATATTAAATATAAGAAAGTGAATCATTTACGGAATAAAAACAAAATGAATGTTTGTGTTCACAAAAAAAAAAAAGAAACAATAAGATTTTGGCTTTTTTTCTTACCTTTTCTTACGCTTGCCAAAGGTTCTTCTTGATCTTTCAAAAAGCATAGCAAATCATAGCACCAAAGAGTAGGAACATAGTCATCCTCAGCACCAGCACCAGACTTCAAACTATCTCTCTTTTTTTTTTTGATTCACGCCGGTATTGCGCCTGCAAACTACTTATTTTTTTTATAACTGTATCCTTTGTGGCATCAGGATCTACTTCTTTTAATTTTTCGATTAAAGTCGCATAATCATTATTCTTTTTAATTCTATTACAATAATCTTTGCTTTTTACTTGCCACAATGATGGCAAAGATTTATATATTTCAATAAACTCACTCAGAAATTTTTTATTGTCCATTTTACTTTTCCGCGCACGTCTGTTCCGTTCAGAAATTACTACGGTTATGAGCTATTTCGCAAATTGGAAGAGAAGCTCGGCCTTAGATATCTTCGGAGGTTATCGCGCCTTACATTTATTTTTTTTTTATGAGCTATTTCGCCATACACGCACGAACAGTTCGCGCAAATGTTCGCAAAAATTAAAATATTTTGATTTTTGGCGAACATTTGCGCGAACTGGCAAACACCACCATACACGACAGAAAAGGTCGCAGAAACATGACATAACGGGAATTTTCGCGGAAATTTTCGCGTCGTGTATTTGGCGCTTAAGTTGAACTAGCAGCTACATAGGCTAAATCCATCCATAGTGTAAACAGAAGTTTGTTCGACCAAACTGAAAAGCTTCCTCAGGAAACAGGATGAATGCTATATAAAATCTCCGTCCTCTTGCCATAAATTAGAATCTTTCTAGGTCCTACCCCACTGGCTGCTTCGAGATAGCAGTATCTTAAATGGTTTTTCGTTTCTTCACTATACCTACGAATGCCTTTCATTCAGATAGAGGGCTGTCCAGCTCTTGACACAGGGGCTAGAGATGACTTCTCTATGTTTTGAAGTAGAGAATTATATTATGTTTATAACCGCTTTTTAACCTTTTTGATAAGTTTATTTTAAGTCATTTTAAGCCCCTTAAAATCGTTTAACAATGCTTCATAGAATGTAGCGGCTTATATGTCTCATTTAACCAATCTATGCGTATACTTTTCCATGACTATGCACCGCCGTCGTGTGGTGGTAGCGTGCTCCAGCTACCACATCGAAGATTCCGGCTTCACGTCCCACGCAAAGCACCATCAAAACTTTAGAAACACGTTTTTTTTTTCAATTAAAAAAATGTTCTTCTAAGCGGGGTCGCCCCTCGGTAGTGATTTGGCAAACACTCTGTATTTCGGTCATGAAAAGCTTCTCAGTGAAAACTCATTTGCCTTGCACCTGTCGGTCGGAGACGGCCTAAAGGAGGAAGGTACCGTCCAGCCAATTTGTAGGAACAAATTAAGGAAGGAGCACGACGCGAATTTCAACAGAGTTGGACCAAAGAGACGTTGGTGTTAGAGGAGTTGGTTCCGCATTACAATTGAAACGATGGTTAATGTCATGTGGGGACACGTTGCAAGTGAAACATGCATTGGGTATTTTGGGGTGGATTCCTGATAACTAAGAGTTTGAACTATTGAAGTACACAGATCGAAGTTGCGCCAGAGTGATGCGCGTCTCTCTGGGGAGATTAATTTCCTCCCCTGTGACCACTCATCACTGAGTATGCTCATTAAAATCAAATAGCAGAGTCCTTATGCGCCAGATTTTTTCATAGTGCTTACGGAGATGACTACTTAAGTCCCTGAGAGGCGGGCCCTCTGCAGTCAGATGTCTATTGGCATGCTCCGGTTTCTGGGTACTCACAGAAACTGTTTGTTCAAAATTTCATTTCTCTGTAAATTGTGCTCCGTGGCAATGCTGAGGTCGACAGGCATGCAATTTCCTCCAGTGTGTTTCTTTAAGCTCGGTGTCCATATTGCTTATAAGCGGCTGTCCAATCGCTTTATAGGTTCCTAAGAGCGTTTCTGTGTCTTTGACGCAAAGTACTGCCAAATAGAGACTTCAGAATTGCAGCTGCGTGCTCTCCAAAATATAAGCCTGATATAACGCGGACGGGCAAACAAAATGTCAAATTATTGCATGGAAAGAGCCGCTGTGCATTTGTAGGAGCTGCAAATCCAAAAGAGAAATTGCCGATATTGAGCAACAAAACCTTTTGTGTCTAAACACCGCCTAAGAAAAAATTTAAGTTATCCGAACTGTCAAATTTCACCTTCAATTACTTTTCAAATTTATAAACAGATACCAGATTTTTGTAATCGAAAACATTTATTTTTTATTTAAATTTAATAAAAGTAGTAAACTTAGCAGATGCAGCTCCATGAAACACCACTTCCACATTTGGTTTATGCCGATAAAAAAGCTGCAGAAATAATAATTGAAGCAAAGCGAAATAGAGTTGTTCATATAAGGCAAGCAAAAACTGCAGCAAGAGAGGAAATAGAGAATTATAAGAAGGATCGTGAAAGAAAATTGGCGGAACTCACAGAAGGTGCCGAGGCTGCTACCAATATACTCCGAAGAAAATTAGAAAGAGAAACTGAAGCTAAGGTTGCAGATATTGACGAGAAAGCTGAAAGAAACCAAGAAGATTTGATAAAACGAATTTTATTTTTGGTATGTGATGTAAAGCCAGAAGTACATAGGAATTATGCGCTATCTCAGAGCTCGGGAAAGATAGTCAAATAAAAAGATGAAAAGGAAGTTTCTTAAATATCTATAATCACCAATGTTTCAGTCGTAAAGAAAGCGCTTAGCCATTTAATCAACAATTTACTAATTAAACATACATATATATCACGGCTAGCTTAATTTGATTTATGTTGAGGTACCCCTGATATAATCAAATCAAGGCGAATCTAGGCAATGCTAATTGAACCAATTCGCAGTGCAGAATGTCAAGTCAAAAGAAAATTTTCATTGATTTCGATTAACTGACATATTGTTGTACAAGGCTTTGTATGGGAAATTATTAAGAAGAAGCAATCAGCTGTTGGGAACCACCTCTACTGAATTCGCCTTAGTATAACTCAAGGCGAATCTATACAAGGTGATGGCAAAGCGAATTCAACCTTCGCCGTGCAGAAGAATTTCAAGTTAACATATTGTTGTACACCTTCGTTGTACGGTTAATAATCAAGAAGAAGCAATCAGCTGTTCGGTTCGCCTGGTCCTGAATTCGCCTTTCTATAACTATAGTGAACCGCCACTAGAACGAATTGAAGTTAACCATCAAATAGCGTGTAGATAACTCACCATTGAGAAAATGTAGCATGAAATTCGTCAATTCCAACGATTTGTATAATAACCACAATTTAACTATTTTTTAACGTTTTCAATAACTTTTTTGTGAAATTTTAACGAAAAAATCGAGTTTTTTGCTGATCTTCAAGGTAATGTGGTGAATTACCTACCGCCAGTTTGACAATTTCTATTGCTGTACCATGATTCAATTACTAGAGCTTTGTTATGCAATGATGACAGAGCTTTGACACTCCTGAATTAAAAAATCTGGATGGGTTGCTTTTATGATGTAGGGAAAACTGGGAATAATTCAATCCCCTTCAGCGAAAAGTGTAGTGGAAAAGTATCTTTAGTAGTTTATTAGTAGGGATAATAAGTTTGAAAATGCCAACCGGTTCCCAGCCAGCATTTTTTGAAAATTTTGATCAAAAGATATTTAAATACCATACTCCAAGATGATTAAAAACGTTAAAATTTAAAAGCATTTTCTGTTCGAAAATTAACGTATCGTCGGGAGAAAAATGTACCATAAATGTGATTATTCTTGAATAATCATTTATGATTCCTATTTCGAAACGCTTTTTATTCATATTTGATATCATTGTAAAATTGAGCTTTAATAGTTTTAGAGTAATATTTGACTGCTTTCACAGTCATTTTATGATCATATTCGTGAATATATTTCAATCGTTTTGGTTGAGATTTTTGAATCATTTTTGAATGCCATTATAATGCATTTATTCTTCATATCTCATTCAAAATAGGATACTACATAATAATCTTATTTCATCAGGGGAAGAAAGCATGCGAAAGTGAGCTATTCGAATTACAGCTAACTCGCAAACCAACTTGACCGATATACACCAGCGACTACAACATCGAACATCAGCATCATCGTCTGCATTTAAAATACGGATACGATACGGATGTTGAAGCCGTATCCAGGTATGTCAAGATAGTTTCACTTACCTGGGGTTCAAATAGCTCACAACCTATGTATTGACCAATCATTATGTATTTTCTGGGAAGCTGAAGGGGAGAAATGGTTGGGGGAATCTTCGTTCACATTATTTTTGTCTTGAAGAATATCTTTTGCATAAAGAATAAATTTTTTATATAGGTTTTCTTAGCTTCATGATTGAAAAAATATGTGTGTGTGAAAAAAATAAGATTTTTAATGAAAAGTAAAATTTCAACAAGTATAAAATTCATTATTCAGTCAACAAATATATTCATAAAAGATTCAGAAAGCTGAATGAAAAATGATTATAAATTTTTGATCATCTAAAGTAAACACATTTGATTCAAATATGATTCCAAAATGTGATTGAAGAACTATATTCAGTTTTTGATCGTCAAAGGTAAGTATATTTGATTATTCTTTTTGTTGGTTTTTATGAAATATTAAAATTTAGTCTTTAAAGGACTTCAAAAATGATTCCAAAAAGTGATCGAAAAATGCTTTTTAGTTTTTCATCATCAAAAGTATTCATATTTGATTATTTCTTTTGTTCAATTGTATGATAACTCATTATTTAGTCAGAAAGAGTAATGAAATTGCATTGATATGTAGGGAAATTCAAAATTGAATCACCTAAATGCTGAGTGGGTTTTGTAGGAAATAATTCCTTTTCTACCAAATATTTCGTGAATTGATAACGAGTTATGTTGGCTTGGTCATTCTTTCAGAATTTGTTTGAAAAAGCCGTACGTTAGAATTTTATTCCAAAATACTCTATCGCAAAATTTTTTTCTAAAACTCCCTATCTGAGCATAAGTTCAGTGCATTTTGACTTAAGAGGAAGTTAATAAAAAGCATTCTGAGATAAGGCGTCCTTCAATCTAATTCTAATATAGGGCGTTCTTGTAACAAATCCTGAAATAGTAAATTTTTGGAAAATATTTTGAGATAGGACATTTTTGAACAGGCAGCCGACATGGTATGATACTCTACTCAACAGCCGCAATGAACTGACAGAAAAAAATAAAAGAAAACGGCAGAAGAGTTAAGCTTTTGTTCTGTCCCGCTACACAGAGCATATTTATGTTTTTCTCTTTTCCGTTTAAGTATTCATGGCAGTGTTCCGGTCAAACCGTTAATTTAGAATATTCCGAACACGCTCGTTTGATACTACCTCACCAGCTCCGAATATTCCAAAAACGATTCCACAAATTCTTAAGAGGAGACGAATGTTCTCAACATACTCAATGAGTGTATTTCGTTATGACATCTCCATTATTTTTTAATGACATTTTTATGTGAATCGATTTACAAGTCGAGTTTTTGACGTTGAACGATGAATTTTGATGAATTGGTAATGAAATTCCACGATTCATTGGTGTCTGTACTTTTTCATAAAATAACATATTGTAACGAATTTACTTCAATTCCTCTTATTTGCAATCCTCTGCTAAGTTTGAATAAATAACTCCAATTTGTAATAATGCAAAATGGCCTTTATTAAAGTACTTCACAATAACACTCAAACTGTGCAACGAATAGCTTGCTTAATAACCAAACTGATTGATACTGCTATTGCTCGCTAGATATCGTCTTAATAGAAACTGCTTGACAACTCAAATCAAACTGAATCCCATCGCCTCTACATCTGTCGCCTTTTATACTCTTTGATTTGACTCTTTGATTGACTCTCCGCTGCTCGTATACGTACATGGTACATATATGTAGACGCAGTTATTCTTTCGTTTATGTAGATACATGATGATTGAATTATTGATGTGCATTCACGTCACTGCTTAGCATCGGCTTAGAGCTGGCAGCACTCCTTAGTTTTGCTAATATTCGTAACACTACCCTCCACCAAAGTCTGATCGTCCCGATCAGACAAATCTCTCGATCTAAACGCTGCTAGCATCGCCAAATGTACCACTCTTTTACTCCGTGGTTTCTCAATGCTTTGTATGCGGTAGATGGTATCACTGATCTTCTTCACAACCTTGTACGGGCCTTCCCAACTGCACCGAAATTTGGATGGAACACCTTTCCGCCGGTGAGGGTTGTATAACCGTACCAAATCTCCCGCCAAGAAACCTTTCGACTTGTTGTTCTCATGGTACCTGTGTTTCATCGTACTACACAATACCCTTGTTCGTTCCTTCACACTCTGTTGTTTGGTCGATGAACTACTTCGTAGAGCTTGCGCTGGACGGATTTGCTTTGCATAATCAGTATCGTTCCCACGTTTCCCCACAGTAGTGCGCTCTGGCTTGAAACTACCCTCGCATTCTTTCTCGGAAATTCGTTGCTTCGTTTTCCTGCGTCTTTTAGGTTTTGTCAATGCCAGTGTTTCTCTCACAGGTACTTTTGATTTTGATTTATTTGGCCCATTCGATCTATCAACCTTTGCCTTTGACTTTCGTGATCTTTGTCGAGTCTTTTCCACCAGTACCCGATTACTGCTGAACCCTTTTTCCAAACTAAAGTTATGTGGTATGTCCTGGTTCTTATAGCGCATAATTTTTCTCCGCATATCGATCCTGATGTCATGGTCAACCAAGAAGTCCACTCCCAATATGACTTCATCAACGATCTCCGCCACAACGAATTTATGTAGAACCATGACTTTTCCAATTAATACCTCACATACCACTTCGCCTTGGACTTGATTATACTCGCCTGTGACCGTACGCAACCTTGCTCCAGGTAATGACTTTACTCTCCTGTAGACCAAATCAGATCGAATCAAGGAATGAGATGCCCCCGTATCTACAGTCAGTACACGCTCTTTACCATCCACATTCCCTCTGATGGTAAGACTGCTTGATTTCCTTCCAATCTGCGACACAGATATCACAGGACATTCAATAGCTGGGGCAAGTTTTCGTTCTTTACATCCGACACGCTCTTGCTCATTTCCGCCAGCTTTGCGTTTACGGCCACCCACATTGTTGGAACTATTAGGACCAAGATCGCAATGACGTGCAATGTGACCTGGGTTGCCGCACTTGAAACATTTAATAACTCCGGCATTCTTCTGTTGAGATCCCTTCAGTGCTTACAAAATTGTGTCTACCCACTCTGGCCTTTCTACTTCCACACGAAGTGCTTTGAAAACTGGCTTACACAGAAGCGACGCTGTTTCCTGAATCAGAACATGCGATACCGTTTCAGCAAATGTTAGTTTTGGATTCGCATATGTAGCCCGCTTCGTTTCCACATCTCTTATGCCATTTATGAAGCTCTAGATTTTTACCCTTTCAGTGTATTCCACGGGTGCGTCCGCATTTGCAAGATGAGCCAATCTTTCAATATCTGAAGCAAACTCCTGCAATGTCTCATTTGCTTTTTGGTAGCGGTTTTGCAACTCAATTTGGAATATCTGTTTCCTATGCTCGCTTCCGTAACGTCTCTCCAAAGCGCTCATCAATGTTTCGTAGTTGTTCCGCTCGTACTCTGGGATGGTCTGTAAGATTTTCGCAGCTGGTCCTTTTAAAGCTACGAACAATGCAGCAACATTATCTTCCGCATTCCAGTTGTTCACTGCTGCGGTCTTCTCAAACTGTAGCTTGAAGACCTGGAAAGGAACAGAACCGTCCATTGATGGTGTTTTTACCTTTGGATTTCTTGCTGAAACAGCTGAGCGCTTTAGTTGTAACTGTTCCATACGACCTTTTAACGCTTCTATTTCGGCATCAATTTTGCCCTCGAGTTGTAAAATTTTTGCACCCTGCTCTTCCAGTTTCACAAAGAGCTGCGATGATACCTGTTCCGAAATTTGTGCCGACATTTCAGATATACGTGCCTCTTGCGCTTCCAGTTGAGATGCCAAATATGTCTTCTGTTCTTCCAATTGTGTTTCCATCTTAGATGTTATCTGTGTCGACATTTCTGACATACGCGTTTCTTGTGCCTCAATCTTCGATGTTATTCGTGTCTCTTGGGATTCCATCTGTGATAACATATACGTTTTCTGTTCTTCCAGTTGTGATGACATGTTGGTGGATATTTGTGATGACATTTCGGACATTTGTGCCGATATTGCAACCAGTATCATGGTCAAGTCTGTGTTCGCCATTGTCTGCGGTGTTTCATTTTTCTCCTCCAATTTTGTTGTCTCATCGCCATCAAGATGAAAGACATACTCATCCACATCAATTCCTTCCGCTTCCATTGCCTCTCGTAGCCGTCCCTGAAGTTCAAGTTTAACGCCGATTGTATTCAATCCACGGCTCTCCAACTCCTTCTACAGTTGCTGGATCTTCAATTCACTGAACTTTGCCATGTCCTTGTTGTCCTCTGGAATTTATTCAACAATTCCTCTTCTGACACCAATTGTAACGAATTTACTTCAATTCCCCTTATTTGCAATCCTCTGCTAAGTTCGAATCACTAAACTGTTGAATAAATAACTCCAATTTGTAATAATGCAAAATGTCCTTTATTAAAGTACTTCACAATAACACTCAAACTGTGCAACGATTAGCTTGCTTAATAACCAAACTGATTGATAGCTCAAATGAAACTCTACTATTCAAAATAATACTGCTATTGCTCGCTAGATATCGTCTTAATAGAAACTGCTTGACAACTCAAATCAAACTCAATCCCAGAGCATCTACATCTGTCGCCTTTTATACTCTTTGATTTTAACATTCGCATCTTCTAGGCGCTTCCAGAATCTACTAGTCCATTAGCTCTCAAAAATCTCAGCTGTAACTACAATTGCACAATTTTATAGTTTTTCTCATTGCATACTAATAGGAGTATCTCAGATATATGCATGTATTTGTGCATTGACTCCGCTGCAATTCAGCCGAGCAAACCTCTTATGATTGAATCATGTTGCTGTACGTCGTTGGCGACTCTCCATAGCTTTACGTCTCTGGATTAACTGACATATTAATTTCTTTTTTATACTCAGTTGAGCAGAGCTCACAGAGTATATTAAGTTTGATTGGATAACGGTTGGTTGTACATATATAAAGGAATCGAGATAGATATAGACTTCCATATATCAAAATAATCAGGATCGAAAAAAAATTTGATTGAGCCATGTCCGTCCGTCCGTTAACACGATAACTTGAGTAAATTTTGAGGTATCTTGATGAAATTTGGTATGTATGTTCCTGAGCACTCATCTCAGATCGCTATTTAAAATGAACGATATCGGACTATAACCACGCCCACTTTTTCGATAAAGAAAATTTCGAAAAATCGAAAAAGTGCGCTAATTCATTACAAAAGACCGATAAAGCGACGAAACTTGGTAGATGAGTTGAGCTTATGACGCAAAATAGAAAATTAGTAAAATTTTGGACAATGGGCGTGGCACCGCCCACTTTTAAAAGAAGGTAATTTAAAATTTTGCAAGCTGTAATTTGGCAGTCGTTGAAGATATCATGATGAAATTTGGCAGGAACGTTACTCTTATTACTATATGTACGCTTAATAAAAATTTGCAAAATCGGAGAAGGACCACGCCCACTTTTAAAAAAAAATTTTTTGCAAAGTAAAATTTTAACAAAAAATTTAATATCTTTACAGTATATAAGTAAATTATGTCAAGATTCAACTCCAGTAATGATATGGTGCAACAAAATACAAAAATAAAAGAAAATTTAAAAATGGGCGTGGCTTCGCCCTTTTTCATTTAATTTGTCTAGGACACTTTTAATGCCATAAGTCGAACAAAAATTAACCAATCCTTTTGAAATTTGGTAGGGGCATAGATTTTATGGTGCTGTTTTCTGTGAAAATGGGCGAAATCGGTTGATTCCACGCCCAGTTTTTATACACAGTCGTCCGTCTGTCCTTCCGAATGGCCGTTAACACGATAACTTGAGCAAAAATCGATATATCTTTACTAAACTCAGTTCACGTACTTATCTGAACTCACTTTATCTTGGTATCAAAAATGAACGAAATCCGACTATGACCACGCCCACTTTTTCCATATCGAAAATTACGAAAAATGAAAAAAATGCCATAATTCTATACCAAAAACGAAAAAAGGGATGAAATATGGTAAGGTAATTGGATTGTTTTATTGACGCGAAATATAACTTTGAAAAAACTTTCTAAATTGTTGTGACACCTACCATATTAAGTAGAAGAAAATGAAAAAGTTCTGCAGGGCGAAATAAAAACCCTTAAAATCTTGGCAGGTATTACATATATAAATAAATTAGCGGTGTCCAACAGATGATGTTCTGGGTCACCCTGGTCCACATTTTGGTCGATATCTGGAAAATGCCTTCACATATACAACTACCACCACTCCCATTTAAAACTCTCATTAATACCTTTAATTTGATACCCATATCGTACAAACTCATTCTAGAGTCACCCCTGGTTCACCTTTATGGCGATATTTCGAAAAGGCGAACACCTATAGAACGAAGGCCCACTCCCTTTTAAAAATACTCATTAACACCTTTCATTTGATACCCATATCGTTCAACAAAGTCTAGAGTCACCCCTGGTCCAGAAAGGCCACTCCCTCTTAAAATACTCATTAACACCTTTCATTTGATACCCATATCGTACAAACGCATTCTAGAGTCACACCTGGTCCATCTTTATGGCGATATCTCGAAAAGGCGTCCACCTATAGAACTAAGGCCCACTCCCTCTTAAAATACTCATTAACTCCTTTCGTTTGATACCCATATTGCACAAACGAATTCTAGGGTCACCCCTGGTCCACCTTTATGGCGATATCTCAAACCGGCGTCCACCTATGGAACTAAGGATTACTCCCTTTTAAAATACTCATTAACACCTTTCATTTGATACCCATATCGTACAAACGCATTCTAGAGTCACACCTGGTCCATCTTTATGGCGATATCTCGAAAAGGCGTCCACCTATAGAACTAAGGCCCACTCCCTCTTAAAATACTCATTAACTCCTTTCGTTTGATACCCATATTGCACAAACGAATTCTAGAGTCACCCCTGGTACACCTTTATGGCGATATCTCGAAAAGGGGTCCACCTATAGAACTAAGCCCCACGCCCTTTTAAAATAATCATTAACACCTTTCATTTGATACCCATATCATACAAACAAATTCTAAAGTCACCCCTGGTCCACCTTTATGGCGATATCTCGAAAAGGCGAACAAATATAAAACGAAGGCCCACACCCTTTTAAAAATACTCATTAACACCTTTCATTTGATACCCATATCGTACAAACAAAGTCTAGAGTCACCCCTGGTCCACCTTTATTGCGATACCTCGAAAATGCGTCCACCTATAGAACTAAGGCCCACTCCCTCTTAAAATACTCATTAACTCCTTTCGTTTGATACCCATATTGCACAAACGAATTCTAGGGTCACCCCTGGTCCACCTTTATGGCGATATCTCAAACCGGCGTCCACCTATGGAACTAAGGATTACTCCCTTTTAAAATACTCATTAACACCTTTCATTTGATACCCATATCGTACAAACGCATTCTAGAGTCACCCCTGGTCCATCTTTACGGCGATATCTCGAAAAGGCGTCCATCTATAGAACTTAGGTCCACGCCCTTTTAAAATACTCATTAATACCTTTCATTTGATACCCATATCGTACAAACGCATTCTAGAGTCAAGCCTGATCCACCTTTATGGCTATATCCCTAAATGGCGTCCACCTATAGAACTATGGCCCACTCCCTCATAAAATACTCTTTAATGCCTTTCATTTGATACACATGTCATACAAACACATTCCAGGGTTTCCCTCGGTTCATTTTCCTACATGGTTATTTTCCCTTATGTTGTCACCATAGCTCTCAACTGAGTATGTAATGTTCGGTTACACCCGAACTTAACCTTCCTTACTTGTTTATACTCAGTTGAGCAGAGCTCACAGAGTATATTAAGTTTGATTGGATAACGGTTGGTTGTACATATATAAAGGAATCGAGATAGATATAGACTTCCATATATCAAAATAATCAGGATCGAAAAAAAATTTGATTGAGCCATGTCCGTCCGTCCGTCCGTCCGTTAACACGATAACTTGAGTAAATTTTGATGTATCTTGATGAAATATGGTATGTAGGTTCCTGAAAACTCATCTCAGATCGCTATTTAAAATGAACGATATCGGACTATAACCACGCCCACTTTTTCGATATCGAAAATTTCGAAAAACCGAAAAAGTGCGATAATTCATTACAAAAGACAGATAAAGCGACAAAACTTGGTAGATGGGTTGAACTTATGACGCAGAATAGAAAATAAGTAAAATTTTGGACAAAGGGCGTGGCACCGCCCACTTTTAAAAGAAGGTAATTTAAAGATTTGCAAGCTGTAATTTGGCAGTCGTTGAAGATATCATGATGAAATTTGGCAGGAACGTTACTCCTATTACTATGTATACGCTTAATAAAAATTAGCAAAATCGGAGAAGGACCACGCCCACTTTAAAAAAAAAATTTCTTTTAAAGTAAAATTTTAACAAAAAATTTAATATCTTTACAGTATATAAGTAAATTATGTCAAGATTCAACTCCAGTAATGATATGGTGCAACAAAATACAAAAATAAAAGAAAATTTCAAAATGGGCGTGGCTCCGCCCTTTTTCGTTTAATTTGTCTAGGATACTTTTAACGCCATAAGTAGAACAAAAATTAACCCATCCTTTGGAAATTTGGTAGGGGCATAGATTTAAGACGTTAACTGTTTTCTGTGAAAATGGGCGAAATCGGTTGATTCCACGCCCATTTTTTATACACAGTCGTCCGTCTGTCCTTCCGCTCGGCCGTTAACACGATAACTTGAGCAAAAATCGATATACCTTTACTAAACTCAGTTCACGTACTTATCTGAACCCACTTTATCTTGGTATGAAAAATGAACGAAATCCGACTATGACCACGCCCACTTTTTCGATATCGAAAATTACGAAAAATGAAAAAATGCCATAATTCTATACCAAATACGAAAAAAGGGATGAAACATGGTAATGTAATTGGATTGTTTTATTGACGCAAAGATAACTTTAGAAAAAACTTTATAAAATGGTTGTGACACCTACCATATTAAGTAGAAGAAAATGAAAAAGTTCTGCAGGGCGAAATAAAAAACCCTTAAAATCTTGGCAGTTATTACATATATAAATAAATTAGCGGTATCCAACAGATGATGTTCTGGGTCACCCTGGTCCACATTTTGGTCGATATCTGGAAAACGCCTTCACACCACTCCCTTTTAAAACTCTCATTAATATCTTTAATTTGATACCCATATCGTACAAACTCATTCTAGAGTCACCCCTGGTCCACCTTTATGGCGATATCTCGAAAAGGCGTCCACCTATAGAACTAAGCCCCACGCCCTTTTAAAATACTCACTAACACCTTTCATTTGATACCCATATCGTACAAACATATTCTAAAGTCACCCCTGGTCCACGTTTATGGCGATATCTCGAAAAGGCGAACACCTATAGAACGAAGGCCCACTCCCTTTTAAAATACTCATTAGCACCTTTCATTTGATACCCATATCGTACAAACAAAGTCTAGAGTCCCCCTGGTCCACCTTTATTGCGATACCTCGAAAAGGCGTCCACCTATAGAACTAAGGCCCACTCCCTTTTAAAATACTCATTAACTCCTTTCGTTTGATACCCATATTGCACAAACGAATTCTAGAGTCACCCCTGGCCCACCTTTATGGCGATATCTCGAAACGGCGTCCACC
Source organism: Eurosta solidaginis (assembly GCF_040869045.1). Classification (NCBI taxonomy): domain Eukaryota; kingdom Metazoa; phylum Arthropoda; class Insecta; order Diptera; family Tephritidae; genus Eurosta; species Eurosta solidaginis. Next base: position 67,313,569 of record NC_090323.1, on the reverse strand, counting down.
TATGGAACTAAGGATTACTCCCTTTTAAAATACTCATTAACACCTTTATTTTGATACTCATATTGTACAAACAAATTCTAGGGCCACCCCTGCTCCACCTTTATGGCGATATCTCGAAAATACGACCACCTATACAACAACCACCACTCCCTTTTAAAACCCTCATTAATACCTTTAGTTTGATACCCATATTGTACAAACAAATTCTAGAGTCACCCCTGGTCCACCTTTACGGCGATATTTCGAAACGGCGTCCACCTATAGAACTAAGGCCCACTTCCTTTTAAAATACTCATTAACACCTTTCGTTTGATGCCCATATTGTACAAACAAATTCTAGGGTCACCTCTGGTCCACCTTTATGGCGATATCTCGAAACGGCGTCCACCTATGGAACTAAGGATTACTCACTTTTAAAATACTCATTAACACCTTTCTTTTGGTACCCATATTGTACAAACAAATTCTAGGGTCACCCCTGGTCCACCTTTATGGCGATATCTCGAAACGGCGTCCACCTATGGAACTAAGGCCCACTCCCTTTTAAAATACTCATTAACACCTTTCGTTTGATGCCCATATTGTACAAACAAATTCTAGGGTCACCTCTGGTCCACCTTTATGGCGATATCTCGAAACGGCGTCCACCTATGGAACTAAGGATTACTCCCTTTTAAAATACTCATTAACACCTTTCATTTGATACCCATAACGTACAAACGCATTCTAGAGTCAACCCTGATCCACCTTTACGGCTATATCCCTAAATGGCGTCCACCTATAGAACTATGGCCCACTCCCTCTTAAAATAATCTTTAATACCTTCCATTTGATACACATATCAGGGTTACCGTAGGTTCATTTTACTACGAGTTGATTTTCCCTTATTTTGTCACCATAGCTCTCAACTGAGTATGTAATGTTCGGTTACACCCGAACTTAACCTTCCTTACTTGTTTTTTTTTTTGGAAGTGAGCTTAAAAAACGCTTCAACTAGCTAAACAATTTCATTTTGGAGGAATCAAAGAGGGTGGAAGGAAATCAGTTAATTGGTACTTTTTTTAGCTGCTTTGACATTTCCACTTCTGGCGCAGTATGTTTTTGACACCCAGAGAATTACAAAAACAAAATACATGGAATGCGTGTGTTTATTTGTATGTATGTCACCTTGCCACCAAAGAGCCTATACATTTTCGTGGCGTATTTGTGTTTATTTTAATTATTGAATTAAATTAAATCATTAATTCTCTTTCCAAAAATCGCAAGTACGGAAATTCATTACACCGCATAAATATATAGGATGTAGTTAAAGAAAACTAACCAAAACTTCCTTGAGAAAACATTCGACATGAATTCGTTGCTTTGTTGTTGCTAATGTATCGAGTGACGGCTCTTAACAAATAAAACCTCTTGGACCACGTTGTTATTTATTCTGTTATTTACGTTTATCTGCACATTCGTATATACATTTCATGCGCTCATTCACAATAGAGCCAAATCTACTTGTTTAATTTATGTTTTTGCCTTGTATGCAATTCTCTTATCTGCCTAGCGTTTTATTTCTACTAGCTTGCAAAAAAACGGCTAATGTTGTACAAGGCGTTGTATGGAAAACAATCAAGAAGAAGACATCAGCTGTTGGGATATCAACACCTGGTACTGAATGCGCCTTGTAATCCAATAACGTAAAATAAATTCATATTTTTATCATACATCAACTAATATTTTATTAGATCTGTCGCTCACCACTTAAATAACAATTTAGAGATCGTACCCCTGCACACACTACATCTTCAATACTTAACTTTTTTGAATGCAAATTTGTCCATGTTTTCTAATAAGTCTCATATTTTATTAGTTTTATTATCGAATTCAGTATTTTTAGTATGCCGATAAAATGGGTCACAGTTTGAAAATTTTTGTTTTTCATTAATTTATTATTAAGTTTTTTTTTTATTTTATAGTTTTTATCAATTTGTCTTTGCTCCATCAAAATTAATGGTGCTAAGCGTGAAACTCGATCAAATACTTGTCTTAGCCACATCGCATTTTTTTTTTTTTTTTTGAAATCACACCTTCAAATTAGGATCGTAACTGAGCTTTGATTGGTCCATGATCACGCATGTTTATCGCCCAACTGAAATTGACTGAAGGAACAAAGTACCCATAGTACAGGTTGACAAGTATGATATGTATGAGAGGGAAACAATTCATTTCTCTTTCTAACACACTGGCGTTTGACACTTCGGTCAGTGTCAAACTATTGTGGAACTCAGTGTAACCTGCGTGGAACATGCGTTTCACACTGAACGAAGTGTCAAAATTACCGGAGTTGCTGTCGTGAAAAGCGACGCAGGGAAACAAAAAAAGGAGCGGAATATCAGATATGGGTAGCTGTGATTATAAATTTTTTGCACGGATTTAGTATGAAAATGTAGTGAACCTATATGGGTCCTACAGAAAATTATACAAAAGTCTTGAGTTGGGGTATCTGAGGACGCGTAGTTATTCCAGTACTAAGAATACAAACACGGGTGCTAAGTTTTTCTATCCGTTCAAACGTTCTCCGTGAAAAACAGTTTGAAACCGCGGTCGCCTGCAATAACCGGTCCAAAAATGTGGAAAGAGAAATCAAAATACGCAAAAGACGCGTTCTGTCCTATTATCAATAGTCCAAAGGCCAAAAGTATTCGAATCACTAGAAGCGAGGCAAAAACGCGTCTATTAATACCTCCCCCGACGGTTTTGGTCGTATTTTAGCAATCGTCCCCGGTAATAAAGTATCACAATTTGTTAATTAAAATTGTCCAAAACGTATGGATTTTAAAGAGAGATTAAGTGCTCGTTTGAAAGTAAATAAGAATATTTCTTTTTATTTTTTTTTTTTTTTTCTATTTTAAAAAATTTTACGCAGTTTTCGTTAGCAGCTAGTACACTTTTCTTGGACCTAAGAAGTACAACAGTGCCAAATAGCATCCGCAAAAAAAAAAACGAGCAAGAACAAGCATTTTATCTGGTGAGCGTGGCTGTGTATGTGCGTGCTGGTACATATCCTACTTGTAGACCTTTACAATGCAAAGTACCCATAAATTTATTTTTTATATAAAATAATCTGAAAAACTCTTAAGAGAACAAATTGTCAAAAGTCAACACGAATTTTGGGAGGTTTATAATTTGCACTTTGGCAGGCTAAAATTTATTGGTCTACAAAACTGCCCAGTAGAAATAGATTGTATGCATACAGAAAGTGTGTGTGATGAATGCATGAAACATTATGTAAGATTCATATTTTCTAAATTGAAATTTTGACTTTTCTTTATTATCTTGAACAATTTATTGGTATTTACGAAATGAAATTCTCCTTTTTTCGAGAAAAACTCCAAGATATAAATAACAGATGAGAGTTTGGGCAACTTGGAGCAATAAATTTGAAATATGTCGAGGATTAATGACGTGCAGACAATTTTCAGGATGCTGGGGTTCGATCAAACTAGTGAGAAATGTGTGTGTATTAATTGTCCATATAATCCAAGTTGATGGCTTCAAGTTGTCCCATCTTTCATCATATCAATAAGTTTGTTATTGTTGTCAAATATGAAAAATAAATTCCTAATGATAAACATCCGTATGGATGTACATATACATGTTTCTGTAGTATTTTTGTATGCATTCGACATTAATACAACCATATGCATATAGGAGTAGTACAAAGTGAGTAACAGAGAATGCATGCTCTCTGAGAAACTACACGTGTTAAAAAGAAATAAATGTGCATTTATACTGGCATGCAATTAAAGCCCTCAAATATCGATGTATCATGCATTAACTTAAAAATAGGTGCGTATTCAAAAAATTCAGAAAAACTCTATATGTATACAAATTTCAAAATTTGCTCGAAACTACGAATTTTTGGGAAATGTGTTCGATATTGGTTTGCTTGGGTTCCGTTTGCATAATTCATAGAAGATTTTTCTTTTTAAATTATCTAAATTAAAGAATTTAATTGACAAAATTTGATAAAATTTACTACTCTATTTTCGTGTTCGCTGTTGTACATAAGTACCTATTTTATTATTATTGTGAACTCGTTTTCGAACGTTGTACTACAATATAAACAAGTCTCATCAAATCTATTGCCATAATTTTTTTGGCAACTGTTACCGCGCTTCTTGCTTACTGAAATATTGAATGATGATTATTGCTTATTTATATGTTATTTTTGTTTATGGTTATTACTCTTTGTGACAATTTTTATGGACAAATGTTAATTTCGTTCAGAAGAAGCATGTTAAATGCAAATTTTATTACTTCTTGACCACAAAGTGCGCGGGCCAGCGTTTAAAAGGCACTGAAGTGTAGAAAGATTTTAATAAATAACGATACAATACAAAATAAATGGGAATTTAAAAGAAGTAAAAAATGCAGAAAATTTTTAATTTAATTAACAAGGCATATTGTCAACGAATTTATCTACAAATTTATGGTTGTACATAAATAACCTTAATGTTTAAATTATTTATCTTTGTTGCCTTTGACACGAATTCTCGCTGAACAGACATTTACCATATATGATGTGTATAAATATTTTCAAAAGGGGCTGATTAGAAAGGTATGCGGTGTTAGAAGGATTCGGTTGAATCGAAACACAGCTTTAGCTCAACGAAATCCTACCAAGCCAGTTCAGATCACATACATGGAGGGGATAAAAAGTGCAGCTGAATTCTAGGGCATTATGCACTAATGTACGCAGGAAATTGTTCACGTTCTTGCTCATCTAAATAGAAAGAATAGAATTAGAAATAATGAAGGCAAACAAACAACCGCCGTGATATCTGAATGGTTATAGCAGCAGCGCCTAAACGTTGCCGATGAAGGAATTTAACAGTTCTCGAAATGAATCTATACAACGAGCTTTGGCAGTTGTCTAAATTTTTTCTTTCTTCTATTCCAATTTAAAAATGTGTTCAATTAAAAAAAATGTATCATAACAATAATAAGATAAAATAATTATTATTAGGCCTTGAACTCGATTCGAACCCGCGATGAGAAGGCCGATATAACAATTCGAAATTGCCCTATCTCAGAATATATTCCAAACTATCTCAAAATTGGTTTCATAACGCCCCATCTCACTACAAAGTGTATTAAAGTTGTGTTCGGATAGGACGTTCTTGAAGCAAAATCTAAACTATATAAGGTATTTTTGAATAAAATACTGCATTTGAGCGTTCTCCAAGAAAATTCTGGATAAAGCGTTTTTAAAACGGCAGCTGAGATAGGGGACATTGCTCTCAATATCTCTAATTTTAAAGAAATAGCTGCCCTATGGTTGCTGAAGGTATGTTACCCCCAGATCGCTCGAAGCGAATCGTCTTGCTAGCAACGAATTGGCATTAACGTTGTGAAGGTTGATTTGGTTGTTTTGTTCGGGCATGTAACTGCCCCATCGACTCAGTCTCGCTCTACTCCAAATAGAGATCTCGTATATTTGAGACAGGGATCTGCATTCCATAGCACAAATGTGCTCTCATAGCGCATGCCGAGGGCAATCACTTAAGGTTATAAAGACCCATGATTTTAAGCATCCAGTAAAATATGCTGTAGCTTTTGTTACTATTGTTCAGAGAAACTTTTCATAACAACAACTGCATGCGTGCGACCCCTATTGTAAAGGATTTCAATTGGACCTGGGACTTTCAGCTTTCTACATCTATATCATGTAGCCTTGCATGTAACTCCCAGAGTTACTTTCTCCAGCATTAAGTTAAGGGAATCACACTAGAGGCAGATTTTTGAAGCCTCGTTTTGTTTCCAATGGCTCGGTGAGGACATTCTCTATCCTTACATAGCATGTAAACGTTATTTGGCGCAGCCATATTAATTTAAAAGAAAACTTAAATTCAGACATAGCAGCATATAACAACTTCTTTTCGGGCTGAAAAAGGCTTTTTTGAAGTTGACAAAAATATGGTTAGATGAAGAGTTTCTTATCGAGAGTCCTTCTCCGAATCTGGAGCCTTGTGAAGAGCTGGTCGATAGAAGATTTTAGGTCTGAAGCCGCACTTATCAGGTCGTTTACTTAACCTTTAAATCTTTCTCACAGTACGATAGATAGAACTTTATACGCAATTTTAAGCAAGCTGATTTTGTGGTAGTATTTGCGGCTTGTGGGTTGGCCTTTCCTGTATATAGGGGCAGAGCACACTTAATTCCAATCAGGAGACATGCGCTCATACGACAATATTTTGCAGGGAAGTTGATATAGCTGTCGCTCTTTACCCAGGATGTTGTAATTCTCACTTTATCATAGCCGGGTGGCGGAACGTGTTCTCCGCTAGCCGTGTCCATTGTTTTTGTGGTCTTGCTGAAAACTTATGGTGTCAGCAGCGGCGGAACGTTATGAGAGAGGAGTATGCTCCCACTGCTCGGCTACATCGTCAGGTCGAATATTGCTCTCAGTGAGCAGGTGTGAGAGCCGATGGCAATAATTATCAGCTGTCTGTTTCATGAGCAGCTTTTCATGGCACATTTTATTGTGTCACTGTGCACACTTTCATATATGTACATATTTAGCCTGCCACAAGGTAGCGGTCTGAGTCAATATTAGTGTGTTCGCCCTGGAGTTAAGGTCAACGAGCATACTTTTAATATCATGACGTGGATAGTCCGTGTATGTCTGTTCTAATTCCTCATAGAAGAAGTCCTTATCCTTGTCATCCGCATCGTCTATTGATGCGTTACTGCATATAAACTAGATATTGAAAAACTTCTGCCTTGCCCCGTAGATCCTGCTTCCTGTTTATCGGGAATTTCTTTTCTTGCTTTGACGAGGAAATCAACCAATGGTCGGGCGTCGCTACTTTCTCCTTAAAGATTTGAGCATTACAGGAACATGCTCTCAAATCATGGTATATAATATCATAGTCTGTTAACGTGTGTATGGTCATTAGAAACAATTGTTCTCATCCGACGTTTGTTTCTTTGTTTCATTGGAAAGCTTTTGTGTGACAGATCTCAAGTCAAGCGCACAACCCGGGTACGGGGTTGGATATTAGTCGCCTTCTACGATCTACAGACCTATCGCTAATACATTTATATATTTAAAGCCCCCATAACCCGCGGTGGCACGGTAAGTTAATAATTGTTGGATTATTTCCATAAAAAATTCTTCATGTACAACTTTAAGCTAAAATCGCCACTTTTAAACTTTCGTTACTGAAGACCCAAACTTTTAGCATAATAAATAAGTCCAACCCTAATGTAAATTTTTTATATTCAGCGTGCTTTGCACACATAGTATATTAACTGTGATTGGATAACGGTTGGTTGTACAGGTATAAAGGAATCGATATAGATATAGACTTCCATATATCAAAATCATCAGTGTCGAAAAAAAATTTGATTGAGCCATGCCTGTCCGTCTGTTCGTCCGTCTCTCCGTTAACACGGTAACTTGAGTAAATATTGATATCTGCACCAAATTTGGTACACGAGCTTATCTGGAGCCAGAATAGATTGGTATTGAAAATGGGCGAAATCGGATGATAACCACGCCCAATTTTTATATATATAAAATTTTGGAAACACAAAAAAACTGATTATTTAGTAAATAATACACTTAGAATGTAGAAATTTGACGTATGGACTGATATTGGGACTCTTGATAAAAATTTGGAAAAAATGGGCGTGGCACCGCCCACATGTGATAAAATCAATGTTACAAATATTATTGATAATAAAGCAAAAATCGTTAAACCTATCGTAACAAAATTCAGCAGAGAGATTGCCTTTACTATAAGGAATGCTTTGAAGAAAACTTAACGAAATCGGTTAAGGATCACGCCCACTTTTATATGAAAGATTTTTAAAAGGGTCGTGGATGAATAAA